>NC_134831.1:133931751-133984829 GCF_004210375.1 Tachypleus tridentatus | reverse complement strand
CATATCTTTCTCTGAGCTCTTTTGTTTTACTCTTCCTTCAATACTTTATTATCTACAGAAGCCAAGTGCTGAATTTGTTGATCAACAGAACACACTCATTATAACTAAATCCGCTACTTTTTACTCTAATAGTAATCTTTCTAACTTCCCGTATGTCACTGTTAGTAGATGTATCCCTTACATGCAAGTGCTTCAGCCTATCCTAAAATACTACTGCTATTTCAGTCTACCTCTCTCTTTATCTATCACCTTTACAATGATTAGAATAGCTTAAAACATGCAAACACTACATAAAGATTGCACATCTTCATTACTAGCTTCCTTAAATGTACATGTCAGTCCTGGGTTCCCAAATAAAACCCACTCATTTCACCCATTATATTTAACAAACTATGAATGCGTAATTCCTACGCTATTCTTAGCCATTGCATTTATACTTATAGCCTGAAAATACTTCATACAAAACATCAGTAGCCTATTGTTAACACTGTTACTGCTAAGCCTAACATTTAAGAACCAATAATATTATTTCTAATCACTAGTTTGCTCTCACACTAAAGCTTATTTTTAATTACAAAGAACGTAGAAACAGAATATAATAATTTATTAGAATATACATAGCGTTAATAATAAACTGCAATTAGCCTGACTTATAACCTATCTATATGTTATAATAGCATGGACTGAATTTAAAATACCAAGATACAATAAACTAGTTTTATATTGTATTTATTTAATAAAACAATGTATATATCCTGTTTTACGATTTACGAGTAAATTGAAGTATATTTAAGCCTAAAGTACAATTACACGTAGCTGGCATATTTTAACGTACGAAACAAATTTACAACAAACACTAACTTAGAGCTTTACTTCCTTTCTTTTATAAATAACATTTGCCATATTTAGTTATTGTTATATTATTCAACCCAAAGTACTACAAATTACAATATAATATTAAATAAATCTCAGAAAACTGTAACAGCTTAAATTTTCACCATCTACCTCTACAGTCACGCCATCTACTTAGGCTCATAGCATAATAGCACTATTAACCTATTTAGAGCCGTAGACGAGATAACTCGTCCAAGCTGATCGGTAACATATGTGCTACAAACGAGTTAATTCGTTCTCAATAATACCTAACTTCAACGCTAGATATCAGCACCATACATGCATTTGACCTACTTACAAATTGTTTCATTTTCGATCCAAAATGGTGCCACAAAAAAGTTACAAAATGAAGAATCATTGGAATTGTATTGTAGCAGCTGAAATACTTGGCAGTCAACAGGTTAATAAAGTCCGCTGACTAATTGACACAAATATTAGTAATTTTGTTTTGATTAATACATTATTATAACAAACGTTAATTTAAAGCAATAAATATATAAAACCAAATAACAAGAAAATACGAATGATGCTTTCGTTAAGGTGTCACTGAAGGCATTTCTTGTGCAGTTATCATATAGATTTGAAAGAATTTGACAGAATTTGCTGTAATATGTAATAAACAAATTATTTACATTTGCTGTCTGAACATAATATTATTTATTCATTATAATGATATAAAATATATTACTTCACGTCATCTTGGTTTTAGTAAGGCAATCAGTAAATGTTATCGCTTCAGTTATAGTAAAACATATGAGATATTAATTGTTCCATCAAAACCACAGAGTCTGTTTATTTGTTTTCCACTGTTGAGAACAATTCTGAAATAAACAAATATTAAATTATTGAAAAATTACTCAAATAGTAGCTTTTCTTTTAGTTTTTAGCGAAAAGTCCTGTTCACTGTTGGTGATGGAACACCGGATTTTAGCGTTGCGAGTTTGTAAGATTAACGCTAATCTATCTGGAGAACTTCTACGTCATAAAACTACATAGACATAAACGTGGTAACTACATACTGTTCAACCAGTTTAAAACGTCCTACGTGATGCTAATAATCGTCAAACGAAAACAGACCAAAGAGAACCCCACAGGAGGTTGGCAGTAAGTTCAAGGACTTACAATGTCAAAACCCGGTTTTTGCCTTTCCACGACAGAACAGAACACATATAACTCATTGTATAGATCTGCGCTAACTCTTCCTGTCGAACCTAATGAACAATGAACAAGAATATTTAAGACAACGTAAATATTTGATAAACAAATAAATAAAATAGATAAACTGGTCATAGTTAGTAATTTCACAGTAAATAAGATGTGGTACAGATAAACTAGTCAGAGTTAGTAATTTCACAGTAAACATTATTTGATTTTAATTGAAATCTTCACATTTTGTTTAGTTGCTAAGAGCCACAGAATATTTCAGCCCTAGTTACCGATTATTACTTAGTCTTTGAACTTCAAAAGATAAGGAATAAAAACTAACTAAAATTCGTAAAGATTTGTGCACGATGACAAAAAATGAAGTAAAGTGAAACTCAAAGGATTACAATTATATTATAGGTACTTACATTATAATACATTAAATAATTGTGTTCATAAGAACATGAAACACAATGCATACAGACTGATTATTAACTTACCCTATAGGAATAAACTTTCACCAAAGATATATTGAATATCATACGTTGTTGTTGTTGTTGCTGTTTATTACCTCAGGAAAGACTACAGACAATGCGCCAAGTAAGTATATTTTAAGCTTCGTTGATTGACGAGTTGTTTATAATTATCAAGAGTAGCTTTACTAGCATATTTTACGTGCTATGAAAAAATAACAAAGGAACCTGCCACACCTAAAAAGTATAGCTGTAAATTGGAGCATGCGCCATACTCTTCCATCACTTTGCGCTGCATCACATGATCCGTTTGTTTGATCCAAAGATAGCCTTGTTTAGCGGCCCGGCATGGCTAGATGGGTTAAGGCGTTCGATTCATTATCCGAGGGTCACGAGTTCGAATCCCAGTCGCACCAAACATACTCACCCTTTCAGCCATTGGGCGTTATAATATAACGGTCAATCCCACTATTCGTTGGTGAAAGAGTAGCCCAAGAGTTAGGGGTGAGTGGTAAAGACTAGGTGCCTTCCTTCTAGTCTTACACTGCTAAATTAGGAACGGCTAAAGCAGATAGCCCTTGTGCAGCGTTGCGAGAAATTAAAAGCAAATCAAACCCTTCTTTGCACGTCTTTTAACGTCACTTTCAATTACCGGCAACTTGACATATTTTGAGGTGAATCTTCACTAAATTATCGCGGCATTAAGACGATAAAATTAAAATTACTGCGAAATTCGAACTGTTAATTCTATTGTAAGTTCATTTAAACTTAACCTTTTGGGGTGCATTTAAGTTATTTTATCACATTTTAAATTATTTCAAATAAACACAGTAAATATCTATAAGAAGCTCAAAATAGTGATTTAACCATTATTATAACACATTATTATAACCATTATTATAACACGCACAATGAAATTAATATTTTCTAAATTTCTTGTAGGGAAATAATTCGAAAAACCTATTGGACATTTCGTATTTTTATACGTAGGTTAATGGAGTAATAGTTATATCACCTTCCATATATAAGACCTTCTACTTTAGGGGTTTTTTTAGATAGATTAATGTAATGGTAGTTATATCACCTTCCATATATAAGACCTTCTACTTTATGGTTTTTTTTAGATAGATTAATGTAATGGTAGTTATATCACCTTCCATATATAAGACCTTCTACTTTATGGGTTTTTTTAGATAGATTAATGTAATGGTAGTTATATCACCTTCCATATATAAGACCTTCTACTTTATGGTTTTTTTAGTAGTTATATCACCTTCCATATATAGATTAATGTAATTGTAGTTATATCACCTTCCATATATAAGACCTTCTACTTTATGGGTTTTTTTAGATAGATTAATGTAATGGTAGTTATATCACCTTCCATATATAAGACCTTCTACTTTATGGATCTCTCAAGATAGATTAATGTAGCGGTAGTTATATCACCTTCCATATATAAGACCTTCTACTTTATGGGTTTTTTTAGATAGATTAATGTAATGGTAGTAATATCACCTTCCATATATAAGACCTTCTACTTTATGGATCTCTCAAGATAGATTAATGTAGCGGTAGTTATATCACCTTCCATATATAAGACCTTCTACTTTATGGGTTTTTTAGATAGATTAATGTAATGGTAGTTATATCACCTTCCATATATAAGACCTTCTACTTTATGGGTTTTTTTAGATAGATTAATGTAATGGTAGTTATATCACCTTCCATATATAAGACCTTCTACTTTATGGGTTTTTTAGATAGATTAATGTAATGGTAGTTATATCACCTTCCATATATAAGACCTTCTACTTTATGGGTTTTTTAGATAGATTAATGTAATGGTAGTTATATCACCTTCCATATATAAGACCTTCTACTTTATGGGTTTTTTTTAGATAGATTAATGTAATGGCAGTTATATCACCTTCCATATATAAGACCTTCTACTTTATGGGTTTTTTAGATAGATTAATGTAATGGTAGTTATATCACCTTCCATATATAAGACGGTAGTTATATCACTACTTTATATGGGTTTTTTTAGATAGATTAATGTAATGGTAGTTATATCACCTTCCATATATAAGACCTTCTACTTTATGGGTTATATCACCTTTTAAGATATGGATTTTCAAGATAGATTAATGTAGCGGTAGTTGTATCACCTTCCATATATAATACCTTCTACTTTATGGATCGTTTAAATAGATTAGTGTAGTGGTAGTTATATCACCTTTACTATATAAGATCTTCTACTTTATGGATCTCTCAAGATAGATTAATGTAGCGGTAGTTGTATCACCTTCCATATATAATACCTTCTACTTTATGGATCGTTTAAATAGATTAATGTAGTGGTAGTTATATCACCTTTACTATATAAGACCTTCTACTTTATGGATCTCTTCAGACAGATTAATTCGGCGGTTTGAGTGAGTTATAAAGGGGTGACATGGGTTCCGGTACTGAATTTAGAACCCTACAAAATGTACTTCGATAAAGTACTCGATCTTTTAACCAAAAATAAATCATAAATTGCCAAAAGAGCCCACCCTCGATATTTTTTTACCAAAGAGTTTAGGGGTTAGTCGGGTATGTTTATTTTGTACAAAATAAAATAAATGTTTATGTTCAGGCAAGAATCACTGTTAGTCACCTGAAAGCGGCAAGTAGACTTTATTAAACCTTATTTGGCCATGACTATTGACAGAAATTGCAAAAACCACAGAGAAGACAGCTTTCTAGAGCTGAGGAAAGATATTTTGTATTGTGCACCGTATATATCGCCACTACCATTTTTACTGTGATATTTTGGATTGAATATTGATTTTACTTTTTCATAAGCTGGAAATGGACGCGAATTCAGTTACGCTGGTGAGCATTTCGGATTACAGATATCACAGGAGTTCAAATCTCTATTCAGAATTTAAAAAAAAAGACAGAGAATAGCGCAAATATCTATTTGGAAAGCAACCCACCAAATATGATTTCCCACCTTGTAGACTGCGTATTAATTATTTCTAGTATGAGCGAAAAATTCAGAGAAGTTTTTACTTTTTATCGGCTGAAAATATTACTAACATTGATGGATAACTGGTTGTTCAAAAGATTTAAAAAAGATAATTACTTTAAGTAATATTACCTTTCCACTGGTTAAGTAATACCAATTTGATGTACTTCAACCGGCGATTCAATATTGACAAAAATAGTAAAAACCTATAATTAAGATTTATTGATAACTTTCGGAAAGTGAGAATGAGTAAGCAAAATATATTTCATGTGTAGATGCAATAAATACACCCTATTCTGTTGTTCATTGTTAAGCAAAAGCTTTCGATCATGAATATCGAAAAACAGATTTACTGCTAAGCCACAGAGGGAGGGGAAAAAAGTAAAGACAGACACGTACGAATTGAAAGGCGGATATGGATATTTTTGTCGTTGCTTTACGTTCGAAAGATGTCTAGAAGATATAAGTTCGTTCCTAACACCAGTGACAGCAGTCACAGAAAGGCGTTTCTGCCAAACCAAAATTTTTTCAACTGGATCAAATAGCTAAATCTTTGGAGAGTTAGTCTGGATGGGAAATATTTACGTGTTGATAAGTGTCCTCTTATAGAATTTATTTGAATATATTTTCTTTCATTGCATGAAATCCACAACCGATATCAAGACATAAACTGCGTTCAGTTGTTTTTTTTCTGAAATGCTACTACATACAGACTGCTATTACTTTCCTTATCTGACGTGATGACGTCACAATCCATATCAACCTGATTGCATATAAAACATGAATACTATACATCTGCACGGTCGGAATGATAATCAGACAACAACAACAGAACAGCAGATGACATTTTGTTCTAGATGCACCATGTTACTCTAAAGATCACAACACTATGTAACAACATTTTTACTTTTTCTTGTTCCTGGGCAGAAACTGTTGTTTCTCAATTGCTTATGCCTCAAGTAAATGGAAAAGACCTATTTTTCTCTCCAAACTTTGCTTTTGTGACCTGGGAACGTATAACAAAGACATGATGGGATTACTATATTTGAGGGCTGAAACGTGAAAGTGATTTACCTTACAGTCGCAAATCTCAGAAAACTACTCACTTCTAAACATTTTTGTTCATTTTTGAATAACTTTAGTATGAACACATGTAAATCTTGATTCATACGTTGTTTCATTCAAACCTTATATAAATGAAAATGTGCAAATTTGCCCGTTTTTTACACAGAAAATAGGTTAATTTCTAAATATCCTTATCCAGATCACCAAAGCAAAGTTTGAAGGGAATAATGTCCATTTTCTGTACTTTTGCAACATAAACAATTAAGAAATAACACAAACTATCCAGGAACAAAATTTGTGCTACATAGTGTAATGTATATATTAGTTTATTAAACATTAAATAAGCTAATTTATGTTCAAGAAAAATAACATTTTGTCAGACGGTTTTTAGCATATTAATTGTTGATGACCAAAATAAATATAAGGCTCATTTATATTATTTTATTGTTCAATAAATCGATTAGTTTTCAGTTGTGTTGTTCTTCGCTTGAGTCAGCGATAAGTTTAGGGACTTATAATGCTACCATATTAGGTTCCATTTTTCGCGTGGCCTGGCATGGCCAAGGTGGTTAAGGCACACGATTCGTAACCTGAGGGTCTCGGGTTCGAATCCCCGTCACATCAAACATGCTCGCTGTTTCAGCCGTGGGGGTGTTATAATGTTACGGTCAATCCCACTATTCATTGGTAAAAATAGTAGTCCAAGAGTTGGCTGTGGGTGGTGATGATTACCTTCCCTCTAGTCTTACACTGCTAAATTATGGACAGCTAGCGCAGATAGCCCTTGTATAGCTTTGCGCGATATACAAAACAAACCAAATCCATTTTTCGCGATAGACACAGCAGATAATCCAACGTCGCTTTATTCTAAAACAAAATATTTCTAAATGTAGTTTAAAAAAGATCTCCCAATTTCATTGACTGCACCCTTACGCTAGGATGCAAGTTTATTTACAGTAGAATATAATTTGTATAAGCTTACTCACATTTTTACATTAAAATATAACATTCGAGCTTATTTAATCTGCATCATGGATTTTAATTACTTTTTCCGAAAAATAAGAAGTAGATGTAAAGTATTAGTTAGGTTTCCGTTATTGATTTGTTTTCTCAATATTCTTTGCTCTCTCTAAGTAAGATGTTCAGTTCCTTTTATTTTTTTTAGTCCAGTAATTAAATACCTTATTCTATTTCAATATATAGGAAAGCAGATAAAATAATTGTTCATAGAGTTTTATCACCAGTTCTTATTGATTCAATAAGGAAAAAGGAAGTAGATACAAATTACAAAATGTCATATAAATCGCGATAAAGGTATTGTGTTTGAAATCATTCAAAACGTTTACAAGAATAAAAAGGTAACTCGGTTCGAATACATGTTAGTTTACGAAAGAGACAATTGTTGTCGTGGAGTGTAATAGACGTATTCAAGCAATGAAGTTGGTTTGGAGTTTATTGGTGCGTAGTCATATGGGCTAATCTGAGCAGATAAGTTATTGTTTTGGGGTTTAATGGCGCAGTTTTACATAGCTTAATCTGAGCAAAAAAAAGTTCCTTTAGAGTTTACTTGCGCAAACTTACGTGGATTAATCTGAGATAAGACGACAACCCCAGACTCGAGGGAAAGTTCTAAAGGTATAATCATTTTATATTGTCCCAATACAATCAAAGCAAGTTAGTTTGTTAAGCACACAAATTTTAGTATCAAATACTATGTATCTGTTGCGTTTCTTGTATCCACATCTAAAACAGTTGCTTATTCATTTCACGTTATGCAAGTCATATTTGTTTATTTGCATAATAACATACGGCTAAGTTGTGGTTTGGTTTGTTTTGAATATCGCGCAAAGCTACACAAGGACTATCTGCACTACCCGTCCGTAATTTAGCAATGGAAGGCAGCTATTCATCACCATCCACCGCCAAATTGTGGGCTACTCTTTTCCTAACGAATAGTGGGATTGACCGTCACATTATAACGCCCCTACGGCTAAAAGGGTGAGCACGTTTGGTGTGACAGTAATCCGAACCCGGCTAAATTGTTTTTTTTTATATGAATTTTACAGTAGTTTTATCTAGTATAAACCAGTGTAAAAGCTTGTCAAAAATTGTGGTAAACCATTTTTGAATGATTTTAACAAAAATTAAAGTGTAACTAAAACGAATTTGTCTGCACCTTCAAAATACATCAAGTGTTCATTTATTTCTTCAGTATTGAAATAATTTTTAAATCACCACATTTTTAGTAAAAACTACGCAGAAAACTGAAATGTTATCATGGACAACAGTACGCGTGCACTCTTGAACCTGTTCACTTTATTCTACGTCAGAAAGTAAAAAACACAGCATTCCAATACAAATTTACAACTCTTTGGACTCTACGAAGAATAAAAGATACTTGAGAGTAATATTTGTTCCTTTTTATATTTTAAGGCCTAGTACATAATATACGTGTTAAAATACCAAAATAATATTTACTAATTAGCATTTATTCACCACTTAAAACTTCTTAAAACACAGACTCTATGACAATAGTAGTAATAGTTCCATTTGTAGTTTGATTTAAGCATTAGGCCTAATACATAAATGTAACATGAGGCTTAGTTGAAACACTACTTCGTAATCTTTATTTTGCTTTTGGCTGCAATTCGATATCACAAAACTTCCGAATTAAACTATTTTGCTGTTATAGCACTGACGTTATCAAAAATAAAGAATTAAAAATAACCTTTCTGACAAATCAACTCGAATGTTGATCATTCAACATAAACACCATAGTCAGTCTAAGAATAATGGGGAGATAGTTTTGTTGCTAAGCGACGATGCATATTGTTGAATATTACCAAAGGAGGAGCACGAAGGTGTTTTCGACAGAGTAACAAAGGGAGACTTTTTGTTAGTAATTTTAATATATTTCACTTTACTGACTGAGGACTATTTGAAAACGTCTACAGTATACCTAATTAAAATTGTTTTATTGATAAAGAACATAACAGTGATAGAGTGTATTTAAAATAATTCATTAAAATTATACCTATACCATAAGACCAGGTACGGCCTAGTAATTAGTGAGCTTGGAATACGAATCCAAGGATTTCTTGTTCGCGACCCCTTGCCACAAAACTTCACTACGAAGTTTAGGGTAATGATGCACTACAAGAGTGAAGACCCAACTCTTCTGTTTAATTGGTTAAGAGTACCCTAAAAGTTGGTGATAGGTGTTGTTGAATAGCTGCCTTTCTTCCATTTTAGAAACAGAGGCCACTATGTGAAAATAGCATTTGAATACCTTTGTGCGAACTTTTGAAACAAAGAAACAGGTATTAATAGATTTCCTTATATAAGATACATTCGGCTAAGCCTTCAACCATTACAGATACACATTTCCAAAGTAAATAATATTGTCAAATGTACCCCTGTATTGAGTCTAATCTTACACAGCTCTGAAACAATGCAAACCAGGGTTTCTCAACCCAACGCAAATTAAACACCGTTAAATATGACTGCTGTTAGGTATTCATAGGTAATTTTAAATACTTGATGTTTTAATGTTATTTAACCACAACCAATTGAGTTTTTTGTTACTAGTATATCAGAACGTTATATTCATAAGATAAGGTGTGTTTTTTATTTAAACAAATAAGTAAATTAGGGACAAAAATCCAAAATTTTGCATTTATTAATCTCAGTCTTATTATCTCTTTATAAGATAATAGGCTAAAAGTCCATACGAGAGATCCCAAGGCTGATCCACACTTTATAGCTGTGGAACAAAAGGAAGGCAAGCAGTCAGTTGCACTCAACACGTAGACAAGTACAGTAATTATTGCATTATCTGTCAAGACCCCTGCAGCTGAAAACGTGTAACGTATTAATCAGTTTAATACATCTTAAACGTTAAACCTTCTGAAATATGAACATTAATAGGTGTGTTCGTGATGTTAGAAAAATACGTCGGTTTAAGAACTGATGGCCCGGCATGGCCAAGCGTGTTAAGGCGTGCGACTCGTAATCTGAGGGTCGCGGGTTCGCATCCCGGTCGCGTCAAACATGCTCGCCCTTTCAGCCGTGGGAGCGTTATAATGTGACGGTCAATCCCACTATTTGTTGGCTAAAGAGTAGCCCAAGAGTTGGCGGTAGGTGGTGATGACTAGCTGCCTTCCCTCTAGTCTTACGCTGCTAAATTAGGGACGGCTAGCACAGATAGCCCTCGAGTAGCTTTGTGCGAAATTCAAAAACAAATCAAGAACTGATAGCAATAAATAAAAGTACCATAATATGGGCATTTTCAAAAGATTGACCTGTTCCAGTTTACCATTAAAGAAGAAGGGTTCACCTTTCGAAAGCGCTTTGGTTCAGGATATTTATTCATTTCCATTGATAGGTGTGTATACTTAGAAGTAAGGAACATTCCAAACACTAGAGATAGTAGTTTCTCACCTAATGACCTTTTTTTGCTTTTCTGATGGTGTATCAAAATAATATTCACAAAAGGTATGCGTAACTTTAATGGACCTTTATGTAACCTTGGCATTATTTGTTTCCAACCTTAAAAAGTGTTTCAAGTGTCATGGTTCCCCGGTAAGTTTATGGACTTACAAGGCTAATATATAGAATTCGAATGCTGATAGTAATCATAACGGATAGCCCAATGTGGCTTTGCTCTAAAACAAACAACAGTCGCGTGGGCAAAACGACCACGTTAGAAAACTGATATTCAGGCTTAACCAGCCTTAATTTATGTAGAATTGCTGACCAGAAGGAAGGAAACTAGTCAGTATCACCTAAAGACATAACATCTATTATATCTTAAATAACGCATTCAATTTCGTTAGTTTTATTTCTCTGTTTCTACACAGAAAATAGATACTTTAGAAACGCTACAGTAATGGAAAATTGACATAAAAAAACCAAGTGCTTTGTAATACCTAATTAATACCAATTGTTATCAACATGGTAAACACTTAAACAGATGCTGCTCAGTCAAAAAATTCACGAAATGATGGCACAAATATTTCATTCCAACATTGTTTTTTAATTTTGCGCAAAGCTACATGATGGCTATCTGCGCTAGCTGTCCCTAATTTAGTAGTGTAGGACTAAATGGAAGGCAGCTAGTTATCACCACCCACCGCCAACTCTTGGACTACTCTTTTGCCAACGAATAGTGGTATTGACCGTAACATTATAACGCCCTCCAAGACTGAAAGAGCGAGCATGTTTGGTGTGACGGAGATTCAAACCTGCGACCCTCAGATTGCGAGTTGAATGTCTTAACTATCTGATCACGTCGGGCCCATCAGTATTTGTAAAACGTTTAAACTCGGGAAGCTTTTCGTGTAAATTCTAGATTCGCTAAACTGTATGCTGAACAATTTGTGAAATCCTAAACTAAGCAGTCTTAATTTTTATTGCATGTTTAAATGATTTCACTTATTTACTATCACAAGAATATATAATCGGTTGCAGAATTATCGTACAAGTTGCTTTCTGTTTGTTTTTTGCTTTATTTTGTGTGTGTGGTCGTGAGGGAGGAAAAATCATATAATGAATCTAATGGCCTTAAAATTGAGTACCATACAACAACCAAGACTTATATCAATGTTCTACGTATTTTAAACTACTGGCAAGTTTCGACAAAAAGAGTAAATGTTCCTACAAGTAGTAATTTAATTAGTTCTGCTGGTCGTCACTCTTGAAAACCGTAGTACGCGACGACAATTCATTAATGCTAAGTGCTCTAATTTAATTTGGGCGATGTTCTTGGAAAAAAGGTTTGTACTTACTTCTATTTACTGATTATTTAAATCTGTAATCGTTAATTAACGTTCGTTTTTTTTTAATTTGTGAATCATAATACAAACTATCTCTAACGGCACATAAGTGTGTGTTTTCTTAGAGCAAAGCCACAGCAGTCTTCCTGCTGAGCCCACCCAAGGGAATCGAACGCCTGATTTTAGCGTTGTAAATCCGGAGACATACCGCTGTACTAGCGGGGGACTAACGGCACACACATACTTAAGGTTGTGGACCAGTGCCGTTGCTTTTCGTATGTCTATAGCTAAATATTGCGACTGTTGGATACTTAGCCTAAACTGGTAAACACCTGATTCATTTTCTAGGCTCATTATTACATAAGTAGATATTGAATTATTAATTCAAAAATTGTTTTTTATCTTGGTTAATTATTTCAAAATAGCTTTAATTACGAGCACGTTTTTCGTTGTTTCAATTTCTGTCACTCCCCACTTTTTAAGTCGCTCAACGATAGATCTTTGTGCTTACAACGCTAAAAAACGGGTTTTGATACAAGATATAATCTATTGTATATCTGTGCTTAGCAACAGATAAACACATCATCAATGAGAAAAGCTCCCCGCAGTGGCTCAGCGACATGTCTGTGGACTCACACCGCTAAAAACCGGGTTTCGATACCTGTGGTGGACAGAGCACAGATAGCTCATTGTTTAGCTTTGTGCTTAATTACAAACAAACAAAAAGCAGTGAAAAATACCTCCGCTAAATCAACTAATCACCCTTCAACTTGAGTCCTCATATCAAGCTCTTATTTTAAAATATCTTAAATAACGTTTTGTGATTTTCATATTAAAATTACGTAATGTTCTGTGAAAAATAAAAAAAAGACAGATTAAGTCCCAGATATGAAAATCTTGTAGTCAACCACCAGTATTATGCAAAATTCTGTAGGAAAATAATCAAGGTTATTTTATGAATTAATTAATGTTCTGGGAAACGGACAGGAACTTCTAGTTTTTATCCTGAATGCATCTAACACTTCAAATTCCAAAGGCTGTTCTAAATCACTCTATTACTGCATAAAATGTTTAGATTTTTTACTTTTTTACGCCAAACGAAAGTTTTAAGGATATCTCACCCAAAACAGACATCAAATTTAAACTACAGTAAGCTATAAAAAACACAAGACCGTCTGTAAAGTAATTAGCCAAAATTATCATTTGTGTGAATGTCTATTGATTTCTTGATGAAATTTAAAATTCAATTTCATGTATTTTGTAGATATATTTCACTCTATATTTTAATAATGGAAAACAATATATAACAAAAAAAATCACCCAGCAGACTTTGATTTCATTTCTTTCTTGTTTTAACGGTTAAGTTTAAAAAATACAGTCGTTCACAGAAAGGTCGTTAGATTTCTCTTCGTTTTAGTTTTTAAATTTAGGCTTAACTTACATTGATTAAGATTTAATCATTGCTTAATGACGGTTATTAGCTGATAGGAATGATAAAGATTGCATCAAAATAATTGGATAAAAATATCATCATTCATTCTGAATATATATGGATATTTTTAAGTAATAAAGAGACTGATGAAAACCAATTTACTTTTTAATTAGTGCAGAGAGAGAGGTTGTTTTTTTTTTCAGCTATTTGGTTTCTTGAGACGAAGTGTCCATTAACATGCGAAAAAAGTGTCTGACTGTATATTAAAGGTACCCTCTAATAAACTCTTGTGAGTATTTCAAATTACGCTTATCGAGGTTTATTTTTTATTTAAGCGACTTCTGAATTACTATTACTCGTTATATTTTGTGTTTGTATATTACTCGACACAGTCTCATCTTATGAGCCTCTATCTCAGTGAGTTGCCGAAGGGCAAAAAGAAACAAAATAACTGATTTTAACACAAGTTCAATCTCAGAATATTATTTGTGATCGTGAAAAACAAAATAGAGTTTTGTTTGTTTGTTTTGGAATTTCGCACAAAGCTACTCGAGGGCTATCTGTGCTAGCCGTCCCTAATTTAGCAGTGTAAGACTAGAGGGAAGGCAGCTAGTCATCACCACCCACCGCCAACTCTTGGGCTACTCTTTTACCAACGAATAGTGGGATTGACCGTCACATTATAACGCCCCCACGGCTGGGAGGGCGAGCATGTTTAGCGTGACGCGGGCGCGAACCCGCGACCCTCGAATTACGAGTCGCACGCCTTACGCGCTAGGCCATGCCAAACAAAATAGAGAAATTAGCTGTTACGCTTGAATTATAGTAACGTGTAATGGATGGAATATATTTTATATCAACATAGTAGTTTTAATGAATATTTTCACAATGGTAATATTCATTAATTGAATTTATAATCACGTTCAAATGTATTTCTATAAACGTTATATTTTAGCTTCTCTAGTAAAACAATTTTATAAGTTTCTTGTTACTTTATAATTTCTCAAAGCATTTTAATAGATTTTTCTTTGCCTCCTAGTGGCTCAGTGGTGTCTCTCTGGGCTTATTATGCTAAAAATTGAGTTTAGATACCTATAGTAAGCCCAGCACAAGCAGCCCATTGTGTAAATTTGTGTTTGACAAAAAAACAACAATTACTTTTCTTTATTTGTCTGGTGATTAATACTTCTATATTAGGCTTCACTAAATACTTATTTAAAATGACCTTATTAAATCGTTTAATCTGAAAATATAGTTCATTAATAAATACCATCTGTTTCTTCCTCGATTATGAATAGACATGCACAAGATTAAAGATATACTTGAAGATAATAGATGCATTTGGGAATTATAACGAATTTACTCTTGTACATTTATTTTAATATCTACATTTGTTTCAGATTAATGCTTATAACGTATAGTGCTAAATGTACATTGTGCAAGTCGTGACTGTCCTCTAAATTCGTAGAAGATTCTAGAGAGTAAGAATCAACAATATATATTTTATGGAAATGCTAGCGTATCTTCGAACAAAGTTGAACTTTCGACAATCTCGCCTATCCAGTACAAAATTTAGCCATTGCAAGATGCCGGGAGACTATAATAGCTTATTGCTGGTCTGCTACAGTCAATATGCTACAAGCGTCTGATACTATAATTATTATAAACGCTTATTAATTGGAAAACTACAGATATTTGACCAAGATCGTTTCTAGATTTCACACCTTACGAGCCGTTCAGCTTCAGAGAATTAACTTCAAACGTTATTAGTATTTCTAGGATATTATATATGTAGTTCCCTTTGTGAAAAGCAATCTTGCAAACCGCGTTAGGCCAAACAAGAATATAGTTAGCAAATACTTCCCTCAAATGACGTATATCTGTGTATATCAACATAAAATGAATTCGCTCGTCGTGAACCTGGACAGTCGATAAAATATTCAGTTCCAGACCACATAGAAGACTGAATTTTGTTTGTGAAGTTATAAAATTATTTGTTTGTAAATAACTATTCGTAATAACAGTTATTATAAATTGTATTGTGTTTTCGTATATTAAAACATATTTGTGTCAACAAAGAAAATTGTGTGTACCAATCTTGTTGGCAAATATCATAAATTTGATGTATACTGAGATTTAATTAACTTCTAAATTAAAATTAAAATTTCCAGCTATTTGAAATCGTAACGTACGTAAAATAATAAATCGGAGACTCGTCAGAGATAAATTACAGTGAGCAAAAGAATACTTAAATTTATAACTGTTTTTATTTAATTTTGATTGGTCATTAAATCTTATACCTGAACTACACAGTTATAACTATCTCGGTAATCAAATGACTAGTTATCAAATAAAGGTGATAGTTAATTCCTAAGTTTCGTTTTTTCTGAAATCTTACCAATTTTACAAGTCACAACGTAATGTGACCATATCTTCAGGGTCCGGCATGGCCAGGTGGTAAAGGCATTCGACTCGTAACCTGAGGGTTGTGGGTTTGAATTCCGATCACACGAAACATGCTTGCCCTTTCAGCCGTGGGAGCGTCATAATGTGACAGTCAATCCCACTATTCGTTGGTAAAAGAGTAGTCCAAGAGTTGGCGGTGGGTGGTGATGAGTAGCTGCCTTTTCTCTAGTCTGACTCTGCTAAATTAGGGACGGCTAGCTCAGGTAGCCTTCGTGTAGCTTTACGCGAAATTCAAACTAAACCGTATCTTCAGTAGGACGTGTCAGGATTAGGATCGCATAGTTCAGTGTTCAAGTCGTGACATACCACTGAACACGTTCTGCGCTTTCAGATGTGGCAATGCTATAATGATAAAACAGTCTGTCTCGCTATTCAGTTGAGGTAAGGTCTCGCTATTCAGTTGAGGTAAGCCATATCGGCAAAGGGCATTTCTGAATTATTGCCCTCCCTCTGGTCAGTAGTTCTAAATTAGGAATGGTTATACTGTCTATCACTTGGTTATTTAGCCCACGTGTCATGTAAGGTATAATTCATGTTGAAAATACTAAGTATTAGAACCTCTGTAGTCACACTTAACGCAATATTCTGTCCATTTTTTACATCATAATAAGGAAGGACAGATTATTGTTTTACTTGTTTTTTTACAAACACTATACGCTTACGATACACGTTCAGAAAGGTACACACACAAACACAATTGAAGAAATAGATAAAACGGACAATAACGTAGACAGTTATGGTTAGAGGGGGGAAAGGACTAAAATATTAACACAAACATTATGGATACTCACACCATTCATTTGGACATACGATTAATCTCGGACAGCGTTGTCATAGCAACAAGGTCACAATAATCCACTTTCAGTATGGTATTATTAGGCAATCTCTGCTTCGAGCTATCTAATTCATCTCCGCAAAATGATCCCAAAGAAAATTGTGGCTATCTGAAGGTTTCTGTCTGTGAAACTTCGGTAATATTCAGTTATCAGTGTTCAGAGGGCTTACTGGCTCAGCCCATCAGCTACGGCGCGGATCTATTGTCACCGTAGCTTATCTAAATTCATTTGTAGATGTTTCTGATGTTTAATAGGTGATGATTGTCACACAGTCATACAGCTTTAGATTTAAACAGCCTTTCAGTTTTCATGTAGCTGCAAGCGCCGGTTAAGGTTCTTTTCTATTACTGAATTTCGAATTGTTCAGTGAGATTTTCCATTACTGTGGGGTTTTTTTTTTTTTTTTACAACCACGGCTGAACCATACAAATGATCAGAACCAACCACCATTTCAGACTTGTAATACGACTTAGCGTAAAACTTTGGGAAATCTACTAATGAGCTACTCAAGAACCCCAGAAATAATAATATCCAATTGTTATGGCGGAACATGTCAAACGAATCATAACTGACACTCGTAAAACAAACAAATTCTGAGTAAAATGAGATCAGTAAATATGTCTTAAAGAACGAAGATTGATCCATTTATGTGTTGTTATAGCGAAATAAGCTTACGATGTTGTAAGTAGTTAATCAACAGAGTTAGTAATAACATTTGAGCTTCTTACCATTGAGTTAGGGTTAACAGAATAGACAATAAGAAGTTTTAGTACAATTTGATTTGAGTATTTACTTCAACTTAAGTGCCCCGTAGTGGCACAGCAATATGTCTGCGGACTAACAAAGTTAGAAACCGGGTTTCAATACCTGTGATGAGCAGAGCTCTGTGCTTAACTTTAAAACAAAACATTCAAGTAAAAAACCGTTAGTGTAAGGCAACAATATTTGTTGTTGTAATAATTAAATGTTGAGATTGAAAGGCAAGCATAGGCTAGCACTGTTGCGGCTGGCACTGTTGCTAGAAGGTAAAAACACTAAAAATTAGTATATGTATTGGATTGATGTACAATTAGCAGTGACAATTATATACAACTTTAATACAAACATAACTTTGATAGTTATTGAGAAATTGTTTTATTATTCCAATTACTCAGTCATATGCTTGTGTACTATTATTGTTGCAGATTCTCACGTGATTGTTTTTACAAATTAAATTCCTTTAGCCTCGGTTCTTGTGTTCCTCGCCACATAAACCTGGTGAAACATTGAATAAACCAAATAAACGTTTGACTATGTACAATGAATAAATACTTTTGTAAAATACGTACAACTGTTTCTGATGTAGTGGTCACTCTAGAGGTAAAATGTGACACATCAAGTAAGTTTGTGTTTTTTTTTCTATAGAAGAACGCTTGGTGTAAAAATGTATTGAAAATAAATGGGCAACACCATACATAGAACGCTAGTATTTGTAGGTACTTTATTAGCTGGGAAATGAATCTGTATTTATTGTACTACTTATTGTAATAAGGTAATTATACCAAACTTGTATATTTTTGAAACGTAGAATATAAAATAACAACAGAGCATAGATTAGTTCTGTATCTAAACAACTATTCTTACTGCGACAATGTAATATAAACAAATATTTATAACTATCCGCTGCAACAATACAAAGTGAGTGAAGTTAACTAAAATAAGTTAGATCCGTGTCTAAAGTATTAGCAAATTTAAGAATGTAATATAATTTGTTTTCGAATTTCGCGCAAAGCTACTCAAGGGCTATCTGCGCGAGCAGTCCCTAATTTAATAGTGTAAGACTAGAGGGAAGGCAGCTAGTCATCACCACCCACCGCCAACTGTTGGGCTACTCTTTTACCAACGAATAGTGGGATTGACTGTCACATTATAACGCTCCCACGGCTGAAAGGGCGAGCATGTTTGGTGTGATCGGGATTCAAACCCACAACCCTCAGATTACGAGTCGAATGCCTTAATACGCTTGGCCATGCCGAGCCGAAGAACGTAATATAAGCGTGAATAATGAAATATGTTAGGTATGGATCTAAAGTAATAGACAAAGAAACAAAATAATGTTGGGAAGAAGTGAAAATATTAGTTGTTGTTATACACAGTGTTAACAAACGAGTGAAAATGCTATTTAAATAATGTTATATGTACCGTAATAATAGTGGTAGTGTGATATAAGGAAGGCGAGAAGTTAGTTTTAATAACAATTCGCTATAACATAGACTAAGGAGTAGAATCTCAAATGATCGAAGTTGTTGTTTATGTTATTTATAAACGTTGATCGTTTGAGTGTTTTAATCATATTACCACAATAATCTTTTAATACAATAAGCAGAATATTACATTTCCCCCTAAACCTAAAACAGTATAATTAATGTGACGTTATGTGACCAGTGACGTCTTTTTTAACACAATTCTAGAGTGAAACTAAAAAAATAAAGATAACTGTAATCATATTCTAAACAAATGAAATGTTATTTGCAGGGAATTTCAGTTTTCATTCTGCCTCACACTGCTTCCTGTTTGCATTTATTTTGTTCCAATTTTCAATTTCTCTTTACACATAGCGAATAGTTTAATCTAGCTTGTCAGTTAGCTGGCTAACAACATAGACTTGTCATGAAATTTTTATGAAAAACCTCACAATCAAATTTACTGCTTACTTCAGTTTACAGCGTAATATTACACGTAATATCCGTAAGATTAAGAATGATTTCGTCTCACAGATAACAATTAATGTCTTTTTTATGTTGTGTTGTAAAAATGTAAGATAAATAAAATTAATGTCGATTTTTATGTTGAGTTCTAAAAATGTCAAATTAGGCTAAAACAAAGAAGGACAGGATTTCCTGCGGAGTTCGAATTTCAAGCTATGCTGCTAAACCTTGCAAGCACTTTCTTTAGGAGTATGATCATAAATGCATCGCCTTAATGACGCCGCTGGATGTATTAGAGATAAATCTAAACAAGTCGATAAATTACAGATAATTTTAAATCAAGGTGACATGTAAGTGGGGTTTCTCATGCGCTAGTTTACCCAATGTCTATTTATTTCTGACACTGAAACATTATAGGACGACTGTAAAAGGTATGAATATGACGGCTGGATGTCCAATTATCGTGATCAGACAGTATTGTGTACTCGTCGAATAGAAACGAGACTCGCCTATCTTTTAATGTAAATCATTCCCAACTTAATCATTTAGAGTGCCAGTGTAACAACTAATTAGTTTATTGTGTTTGAACAACAACTATACTTAGCGGTTCAGACAAATGAGGTGAGAACCACAGAGAAAGATATTATAGGGATTGAGCTACACAGTTTGTCACATCCACTCAGTGCTTTATCAATAAATACTAATTTCTTGCCAAGAATTGGAACTACATCGATGAAATTCAAAGCTGTGAAACTTTTTCATAGCTTATGAACGATCAGTTTAATGACTATTACTTGTTACAAAGTTCTCTCATAATATGCTGAAAGATAACATTCTGCTGTTGATAATCAATAAATCTCGATCTATTTGAAAACACAGAACACATCAATTATTTATAAAATTGCTTACAACCTCTACTCGTTTTTTATTGGGCCCTGGCATGGTATGGTGGTTAGGTCACTTGACTCGTAATCCGTGAGTCGCAGTTTCGAATCTCTTTCAGGAGTTATGATGTAACAGTCAATTCAACTTGTTTGTTGGTAAGAGGTAATCCTAGGAATTGACAGTGGGTGGTGTTAAATAGCTAACTGCCTTCTTTCCAGTGCATCACTTCTAAATTAGGGACGTCTAGCACAGTTAGTCTTCGAGTAGATTTGCTTGAAATTCAACACAGTTTTTTGTTTGCAAAAAACAAGCAAATTAGGAAACTGACCATATTACAACATAAACTGTATATTTGCTACTACACGTAAATCATGCAACAAAAAGGAATTGGATATTTAAACTGTTACTTTGTAACTAATATTTCAGTAAAACGTAAATTATTTAGTCTGCGTTTGATGATAACCCTATTATGATTTAATCTGATGTAAGATTGTTTTATATGAATTAAAACACTCTATTACTGTTTCAGTAAAGATGATACACCACTATTTTGTTTATACCTTGCACTCATTTCAATAAAGCGTGACTACAGTTTTTTATAGTTGTTTATCTGAAACTGGTTCAGTAAAAAACAGAGGAAGATATTTTAATTAGTTGTTAAACACTGAACTCGTTTCAGTGAAACATGAATACAGCTTTTTATGTTAAATGTTAAACATAAGTTTGTTTAGAATCTCTTTATTTTAATTGTTAATTCTACGAAATTATATCAGCGAGAAAACTTCTAACAGGTCTTATCAATCATTACAATAAAGAATAAGTCAGAGTTAATTGGTGTATTACAACCTGAGGAAATTTTATCATGCACCGATTATCTTATTTTATTAAACATAAAATTGTGTATTTTATTAAATGCGAAGTTACACTTGTAAACTTATTCAAGAAAAAGAAAAAGTTAAATTGTTCAGTGGTTTTTTAATTTAATAAGGTGAATGCAAGCGCGAAATAATTAATTTATTCAAAAAATCTCGAGTGTTAAGCCAACTCAAACAGCCCTCATTTGTTAAGTCAAGTGGATGTTTAGACTATCGTGGTAAACTTTCCTTCGCAATAAAGTTCCAGACACAATCAATAAGTTTCAATGTTATCATCTAAGATTGCGTAGTTATACTACGAGCATTTAAATTTAAATAATCGTATGCGTAATTTTCAGGAAAAACTTAAACAGGGCAAATAACAGAAGTTTCCAGTTTGTGAACGGACAGTTTTACCACTTTTGGTGTAAACCAGTCTTTAAAATAAGAGCCTCTCACGTCACTTTGAGAAAGTAGTCGATCTTATCTGGTTAGACCATGACGTCATTGAGTGTTGAGTATATCATGCAGATCAGGGTTCCTCAATTTTGGGGCATTAGTGAGTCACAGAATATCTTGAATGTGGTCTCAGGGGCTCAGACTCTAATTATCGATGGTAAAAAAAAACGTATAGAAACTTTGTCCAAGTTTACGGATATTAAGCACCGAAGTATTACACTGATAAACTAAGCCTCAAAGGCAAAGGTACTAAAAACAAGATCTATTCTAGGCTTCATTTTTTTATGTATTTTTAATTTTCGCTTAATGGGCCAGCTTCTGCCATTGCACGAATCACAGCTTTGATAACCCAGATATACATCGTCACATACATATTAGCCAGCAAAAACAGACATATTTCAAAAATGTTTTTAGATAAGACTTGGAAGCTGGAAGATAATGGTAGAATGCCATTTTAAGGTTATGATGAAAGTTGAAGTTTTGTTCCTTTTTGTGTTACTTAAACTGCAGACACCTTAATACATTTATTTACAAGAGATTACAAAACTGTTAAGAAAGATAAAATATAAACTTACAAACTTAAGATGAACTACCCTTTAGTTTGAAGCCATATTTTGTTTTATTTTATGCAGGATGAGTACAGTGATAGCTAGCAGCTATTGGTAAATCGATATAATTTATATATTAGATTACAGCTGTTAATTAAGTGTCTATTTATTGCTTCTCTCTCCTTAGTTCTTACTGAAATGAGCCGATTTGTAAAGGAGATCTATTAAGTTGAAAAATAAAAAAATCAAAGTCTCAAAATGGCCGTATCTAATTCTATAATACTTGTTTGTTTTTTGTTGTTGCCTTAGCGCAAAGCCACACGGTAGGCTATCTACCCTCTGTCCACAACGTGAAATCGAGTCCCGATGTTTTAGTGCTGCAAGTCCTTAAACTTAAGGGTTATTCACTGGAGAACAAATGAATGTTATTTGTGAAAAATAATTATTTCAGCTGTGTTTTTTTATCAGAGAATTACGTAATCGGGAAAGAAATATTATCGTGGTAATAATGTTTAATCTCAAACTAACTCTAACTTAGAAGAATAACTTCGCAGATTGTTAAGGTAGTAATGTTTGATCACATGCTAACGTTATTTGGAATGGTCAGACTATCGAGGTAGTAATGTTTGATTACATGCTAGAATTATTTGGAAAGGTCAGACTGTCGACGTAGTAATATTTGATTACATGCTAATATTATATGAAATAGCCAGACTGTCGAGGTAGTAATATTTGATTACATGCTAACATTATTTGGAATGGTCAGTCTGTCGAGGTAGTAATGTTTGATTACATGCTAACATTATTTGGAATGGTCAGATTGTCGAGGTAGTAATGTTTCATTACATGCTAACATTATTTGGAATGGTCAGACTGTCGAGGTAGTAATGTTTGATTGCAGTTTAACCTTATTTGGAATGGTCAGATTGTCGAGGTAGTAATGTTTGAATACAGTCTAACGTTATTTGGAATGGTCAGACTGTCGAGGTAGTAATGTTTGATTACATGCTAACATTATTTGGAATGGTCAGATTGTCGAGGTAGTAATGTTTGATTACAGACTAACATTATTTGGAATGGTCAGACTGTCGAGGTAGTAATGTTTGATTACATGCTAACATTATTTGGAATGGTCAGACTGTCGAGGTAGTAATGTTTGATTACATGCTAACATTATTTGGAATGGTCAGATTGTCGAGGTAGTAATATTTGATTACAGACTAACATTATTTGGAATGGTCAGACTGTCGAGGTAGTAATATTTGATTACAGACTAACATTATATGGAATGGTCAGACTGTCGAGGTAGTAATGTTTGATTACAGACTAACATTATTTGACATGGCCAGACTGTCGACGTTGTAATGTTTGATTACAGTCTAACGTTATTTGGAATGGTCAGATTGTCGAGGTAGTAATGTTTGATTACAGTCTAACGTTATTTGGAATGGTCAGACTGTCGAGATAGTAATGTTTGATTACATGCTAACGTTATTTGGAATGGTCAGACTGTCGAGGTAGTAATGTTTGTTACATGCTAACATTATTTGGAATGGTCAGATTGTCGAGGTAGGAATGTTTGATTACATGCTAACGTTATTTGGAATGGTCAGACTGTCGAGGTAGTAATGTTTGTTACATGCTAACATTATTTGACATGGCCAGACTGTCGACGTTGTAATGTTTGATTACAGTCTAACGTTATTTGGAATGGTCAGATTGTCGAGGTAGTAATGTTTGATTACAGTCTAACGTTATTTGGAATGGTCAGACTGTCGAGGTAGTAATGTTTGATTACATGCTAACGTTATTTGGAATGGTCAGACTGTCGAGGTAGTAATGTTTCATTACATGCTAACACTATTTGGAATGGTCAGATTGTCGAGGTAGTAATGTTTGATTACAGTCTAACGTTATTTGGAATGGTCAGACTATCGAGGTAATAATGTTTGATTACATGTTAACATTATTTGGAATGGTCAGATTGTCGAGGTAGTAATGTTTGATTACAGACTAACATTATTTGGAATGGTCAGACTGTCGAGGTAGTAATGTTTGATTACATGCTAACGTTATTTGGAATGGTCAGACTGTCGAGGTAGTAATGTTTGATTACATGCTAACATTATTTGGAATGGTCAGACTGTCGAGGTAGTAATGTTTGTTACATGCTAACGTTATTTGGAATGGTCAGACTGTCGAGGTAGTAATGTTTGTTACATGCTAACATTATTTGACATGGCCAGACTGTCGACGTTGTAATGTTTGATTACAGTCTAACGTTATTTGGAATGGTCAGATTGTCGAGGTAGTAATGTTTGATTACAGTCTAACGTTATTTGGAATGGTCAGACTGTCGAGATAGTAATGTTTGATTACATGCTAACGTTATTTGGAATGGTCAGACTGTCGAGGTAGTAATGTTTGATTACATGCTAACGTTATTTGGAATGGTCAGACTGTCGAGGTAGTAATGTTTGATTACATGCTAACATTATTTGGAATGGTCAGATTGTCGAGGTAGTAATGTTTGATTACAGTCTAACGTTATTTGGAATGGTCAGACTATCGAGGTAATAATGTTTGATTACATGTTAACATTATTTGGAATGGTCAGATTGTCGAGGTAGTAATGTTTGATTACAGTTTAACCTTATTTGGAATGGTCAGATTGTCGAGGTAGTAATGTTTGATTACAGTCTAACGTTATTTGAAATGGTCAGATTGTCGAGATAGTAATGTTTGATTACATGTTAATATTATTTGGAATGGTCAGATTGTCGAGGTAGTAATGTTTGATTACAGACTAACATTATTTGACATGGCCAGACTGTCGAGGTTGTAATGTTTGATTACAGTCTAACGTTATTTGGAATGGTCAGATTGTCGACGTAGTAATGTTTGATTACAGACTAACATTATTTGGAATGGTCAGACTGTCGAGGTAGTAATGTTTGATTACAGACTAACATTATTTGGAATGGTCAGACTGTCGAGGTAGTAATGTTTGATTACATGCTAACGTTATTTGGAATGGTCAGACTGTCGAGGTAGTAATGTTTGATTACATGCTAACATTATTTGGAATGGTCAGATTGTCGAGGTAGTAACGTTTGATTACAGACTAACATTATTTGGAATGGTCAGACTGTCGAGGTAGTAATGTTTGATTACAGACTAACATTATTTGGAATGGTCAGATTGTCGAGGTAGTAATGTTTGATTACAGTCTAACGTTATTTGGAATGGTCAGACTGTCGAGGTAGTAATGTTTGATTACATGTTAACATTATTTGGAATGGTCAGATTGTCGAGGTAGTAATGTTTGATTACAGTTTAACCTTATTTGGAATGGTCAGATTGTCGAGGTAGTAATGTTTGATTGCAGTCTAACGTTATTTGGAATGGTCAGATTGTCGACGTAGTAATGTTTGATTACAGACTAACATTATTTGGAATGGTCAGACTGTCGAGGTAGTAATGTTTGATTACATGCTAACGTTAATTGGAATGGTCAGACTGTCGAAATAGTAATGTTTGATTACAGACTAACATTATTTGGAATGGTCAGACTGTCGACGTAGTAATGTTTGATTACAGACTAACATTATTTGGAATGGTCAAATTGTCGAGGTAGTAATGTTTGATTACAGTTTAACATTATTTGGAATGGTCAGATTGTCGAGGTAGTAATGTTTGATTACAGACTAACGTTATTTGGAATGGTCAGACTGTCGAGGTAGTAATGTTTGATTACATGTTAACATTATTTGGAATGGTCAGATTGTCGAGGTAGTAATGTTTGATTACAGTTTAACCTTATTTGGAATGGTCAGATTGTCGAGGTAGTAATGTTTGATTACAGTCTAACGTTATTTGGAATGGTCAGATTGTCGACGTTGTAATGTTTGATTACAGACTATCATTATTTGGAATGGTCAGACTGTCGAGGTAGTAATGTTTGATTACATTCTAACGTTATTTGGAATGGTCAGACTGTCGAGGTAGTAATGTTTGATTACAGTCTAACGTTATTTGGAATGGTCAGATTGTCGACGTAGTAATGTTTGATTACAGACTAACATTATTTGGAATGGTCAGACTGTCGAGGTAGTAATGTTTGATTACATGCTAACGTTATTTGGAATGGTCAGACTGTCGAGGTAGTAATGTTTGATTACATGCTAACATTATTTGGAATGGTCAGATTGTCGAGGTAGTAATGTTTGATTACAGACTAACATTATTTGGAATGGTCAGACTGTCGAGGTAGTAATGTTTGATTACAGACTAACATTATTTGGAATGGTCAGATTGTCGAGGTAGTAATGTTTGATTACAGTCTAACGTTATTTGGAATTGTCAGACTGTCGAGGTAGTAATGTTTGATTACATGTTAACATTATTTGGAATGGTCAGATTGTCGAGGTAGTAATGTTTGATTACAGTTGAACCTTATTTGGAATGGTCAGATTGTCAAGGTAGTAATGTTTGATTACAGTCTAACGTTATTTGGAATGGTCAGATTGTCGACGTAGTAATGTTTGATTACAGACTAACGTTATTTGAAATGGTCAGATTGTCGAGATAGTAATGTTTGATTACATGTTAATATTATTTGGAATGGTCAGATTGTCGAGGTAGTAATGCTTGATTACAGACTAACATTATTTGACATGGCCAGACTGTCGAGGTTGTAATGTTTGATTACATGTTAACATTATTTGGAATGGTCAGATTGTCGAGGTAGTAATGTTTGATTACAGAATAACATTATTTGACATGGCCAGACTGTCGAGGTTGTAATGTTTGATTACAGTCTAACGTTATTTGGAATGGTCAGATTGTCGACGTAGTAATGTTTGATTACAGACTAACATTATTTGCAATGGTCAGACTGTCGAGGTAGTAATGTTTGATTACATGTTAACATTATTTGGAATGGTCAGATTGTCGAGGTAGTAATGTTTGATTACAGACTAACATTATTTGACATGGCCAGACTGTCGAGGTTGTAATGTTTGATTACATGTTAACATTATTTGGAATGGTCAGATTGTCGAGGTAGTAATGTTTGATTACAGAATCACATTATTTGGAATGGTCAGACTGTCGAGGTAGTAATGTTTGATTACATGCTAACGTTATTTGGAATGGTCAGACTGTCGAGGTAGTAATGTTTCATTACATGCTAACACTATTTGGAATGGTCAGATTGTCGAGGTAGTAATGTTTGATTACAGTCTAACGTTATTTGGAATGGTCAGACTATCGAGGTAATAATGTTTGATTACATGTTAACATTATTTGGAATGGTCAGATTGTCGAGGTAGTAATGTTTGATTACAGACTAACATTATTTGGAATGGTCAGACTGTCGAGGTAGTAATGTTTGATTACATGCTAACGTTATTTGGAATGGTCAGACTGTCGAGGTAGTAATGTTTGATTACATGCTAACATTATTTGGAATGGTCAGACTGTCGAGGTAGTAATGTTTGTTACATGCTAACGTTATTTGGAATGGTCAGACTGTCGAGGTAGTAATGTTTGTTACATGCTAACATTATTTGACATGGCCAGACTGTCGACGTTGTAATGTTTGATTACAGTCTAACGTTATTTGGAATGGTCAGATTGTCGAGGTAGTAATGTTTGATTACAGTCTAACGTTATTTGGAATGGTCAGACTGTCGAGGTAGTAATGTTTGATTACATGCTAACGTTATTTGGAATGGTCAGACTGTCGAGGTAGTAATGTTTGATTACATGCTAACATTATTTGGAATGGTCAGATTGTCGAGGTAGTAATGTTTGATTACAGTCTAACGTTATTTGGAATGGTCAGACTATCGAGGTAATAATGTTTGATTACATGTTAACATTATTTGGAATGGTCAGATTGTCGAGGTAGTAACGTTTGATTACAGTTTAACCTTATTTGGAATGGTCAGATTGTCGAGGTAGTAATGTTTGATTACAGTCTAACGTTATTTGAAATGGTCAGATTGTCGAGATAGTAATGTTTGATTACATGTTAATATTATTTGGAATGGTCAGATTGTCGAGGTAGTAATGTTTGATTACAGACTAACATTATTTGACATGGCCAGACTGTCGAGGTTGTAATGTTTGATTACAGTCTAACGTTATTTGGAATGGTCAGATTGTCGACGTAGTAATGTTTGATTACAGACTAACATTATTTGGAATGGTCAGACTGTCGAGGTAGTAATGTTTGATTACAGACTAACGTTATTTGGAATGGTCAGACTGTCGAGGTAGTAATGTTTGATTACATGCTAACATTATTTGGAATGGTCAGATTGTCGAGGTAGTAATGTTTGATTACAGACTAACATTATTTGGAATGGTCAGACTGTCGAGGTAGTAATGTTTGATTACAGACTAACATTATTTGGAATGGTCAGATTGTCGAGGTAGTAATGTTTGATTACAGTCTAACGTTATTTGGAATGGTCAGACTGTCGAGGTAGTAATGTTTGATTACATGTTAACATTATTTGGAATGGTCAGATTGTCGAGGTAGTAATGTTTGATTACAGTTTAACCTTATTTGGAATGGTCAGATTGTCGAGGTAGTAATGTTTGATTACAGTCTAACGTTATTTGGAATGGTCAGATTGTCGACGTAGTAATGTTTGATTACAGACTAACATTATTTGGAATGGTCAGACTGTCGAGGTAGTAATGTTTGATTACATGCTAACGTTAATTGGAATGGTCAGACTGTCGAAATAGTAATGTTTGATTACAGACTAACATTATTTGGAATGGTCAGACTGTCGACGTAGTAATGTTTGATTACAGACTAACATTATTTGGAATGGTCAAATTGTCGAGGTAGTAATGTTTGATTACAGTTTAACATTATTTGGAATGGTCAGATTGTCGAGGTAGTAATGTTTGATTACAGACTAACGTTATTTGGAATGGTCAGACTGTCGAGGTAGTAATGTTTGATTACATGTTAACATTATTTGGAATGGTCAGATTGTCGAGGTAGTAATGTTTGATTACAGTTTAACCTTATTTGGAATGGTCAGATTGTCGAGGTAGTAATGTTTGATTACAGTCTAACGTTATTTGGAATGGTCAGATTGTCGACGTTGTAATGTTTGATTACAGACTATCATTATTTGGAATGGTCAGACTGTCGAGGTAGTAATGTTTGATTACATGCTAACGTTATTTGGAATGGTCAGACTGTCGAGGTAGTAATGTTTGATTACAGTCTAACGTTATTTGGAATGGTCAGATTGTCGACGTAGTAATGTTTGATTACAGACTAACATTATTTGGAATGGTCAGACTGTCGAGGTAGTAATGTTTGATTACATGCTAACATTATTTGGAATGGTCAGATTGTCGAGGTAGTAATGTTTGATTACAGACTAACATTATTTGACATGGCCAGACTGTCGAGGTTGTAATGTTTGATTACATGTTAACATTATTTGGAATGGTCAGATTGTCGAGGTAGTAATGTTTGATTACAGAATAACATTATTTGACATGGCCAGACTGTCGAGGTTGTAATGTTTGATTACAGTCTAACGTTATTTGGAATGGTCAGATTGTCGACGTAGTAATGTTTGATTACAGACTAACATTATTTGGAATGGTCAGACTGTCGAGGTAGTAATGTTTGATTACATGTTAACATTATTTGGAATGGTCAGATTGTCGAGGTAGTAATGTTTGATTACAGACTAACATTATTTGACATGGCCAGACTGTCGAGGTTGTAATGTTTGATTACAGTCTAACGTTATTTGGAATGGTCAGATTATCGAGGTAGTACTGTTTGATTACAGACTAACATTGTTTGACATGGCCAGACTGTCGAGGTTGTAATGTTTGATTACATGTTAACATTATTTGGAATGGTCAGATTGTCGAGGTAGTAATGTTTGATTACAGACTAACATTATTTGACATGGCCAGACTGTCGAGGTTGTAATGTTTGATTACATGTTAACATTATTTGGAATGGTCAGATTGTCGAGGTAGTAATGTTTGATTACAGAATAACATTATTTGACATGGCCAGACTGTCGAGGTTGTAATGTTTGATTACAGTCTAACGTTATTTGGAATGGTCAGATTGTCGACGTAGTAATGTTTGATTACAGACTAACATTATTTGGAATGGTCAGACTGTCGAGGTAGTAATGTTTGATTACATGTTAACATTATTTGGAATGGTCAGATTGTCGAGGTAGTAATGTTTGATTACAGACTAACATTATTTGACATGGCCAGACTGTCGAGGTTGTAATGTTTGATTACAGTCTAACGTTATTTGGAATGGTCAGATTATCGAGGTAGTACTGTTTGATTACAGACTAACATTATTTGGAATGGTCAGACTGTCGAGGTAGTAATGTTTGATTACAGAGTAACATTATTTGGAATGGTCAGACTGTCGAGGTAGTAATGTTTGATTACATGCTAACGTTATTTGGAATGGTCAGACTGTCGAGGTAGTAATGTTTGATTACATGCTAACATTATTTGGAATGGTCAGATTGTCGAGGTAGTAATGTTTGATTACAGACTAACATTATTTGGAATGGTCAGACTGTCGAGGTAGTAATGTTTGATTACATGTTAACATTATTTGGAATGGTCAGATTGTCGAGGTAGTAATGTTTGATTACAGACTAACATTATTTGACATGGCCAAACTGTCGAGGTTGTAATGTTTGATTACAGTCTAACGTTATTTGGAATGATCAGATTATCGAGGTAGTACTGTTTGATTACAGACTAACATTATTTGGAATGGTCAGACTGTCGAGGTAGTAATGTTTGATTACAGAGTAACATTATTTGGAATGGTCAGACTATCGAGGTAATAATGTTTGATTACATGTTAACATTATTTGGAATGGTCAGATTGTCGAGGTAGTAATGTTTGATTACAGTTTAACCTTATTTGGAATGGTCAGATTGTCGAGGTAGTAATGTTTGATTACAGTCTAACGTTATTTGAAATGGTCAGATTGTCGAGATAGTAATGTTTGATTACATGTTAATATTATTTGGAATGGTCAGATTGTCGAGGTAGTAATGTTTGATTACAGACTAACATTATTTGGAATGGTCAGACTGTCGAGGTAGTAATGTTTGATTACATGCTAACGTTATTTGGAATGGTCAGACTGTCGAGGTAGTAATGTTTGATTACAGTTTAACCTTATTTGAAATGGTCAGATTGTCGAGGTAGTAATGTTTGATTACATGCTAACATTATTTGGAATGGTCAGACTGTCGAGGTAGTAATGTTTGATTACAATTTAACGTTATTTGGAATGGTCAGACTGTCGAGGTAGTAATGTTTGATTACAGAGTAACATTATTTGGAATGGTCAGATTGTCGAGGTAGTAATGTTTGATTACAGTTTAACCTTATTTGGAATGGTCAGATTGTCGAGGTAGTAATGTTTGATTACAGTTTAACCTTATTTGGAATGGTCAGATTGTCGAGGTAGTAATGTTTGATTACATGCTAACATTATTTGGAATGGTCAGACTGTCGAGGTAGTAATGTTTGATTACAATTTAACGTTATTTGGAATGGTCAGACTGTCGAGGTAGTAATGTTTGATTACAGAGTAACATTATTTGGAATGGTCAGATTGTCGAGGTTGTAATGTTTGATTACAGTCTAACGTTATTTAGAATGGTCAGACTGTCGAGGTAGTAATATTTGATTACATGCTAACATTATTTGGAATGGTCAGATTATCGAGGTAGTAATGTTTGATTACAGTCTAACGTTATTTGGAATGGTCAGACTGTCGAGGTAGTAATGTTTGATTACGTGCTAACGTTATTTGGAATGGTCAGACTGTCGAGGTAGTAATGTTTGATTACATGCTAACATTATTTGGAATGGTCAGATTGTCGAGGTAGTAATGTTTGATTACAGTCTAACGTTATTTGGAATGGTCAGACTGTCGAGGTAATAATGTTTGATTACATGTTAACATTATTTGGAATGGTCAGATTGTCGAGGTAGTAATGTTTGATTACAGTTTAACCTTATTTGGAATGGTCAGATTGTCGAGGTAGTAATGTTTGATTACATGTTAATATTATTTGGAATGGTCAGACTGTCGAGGTAGTAATGTTTGATTACATGCTAACATTATTTGGAATGGTCAGATTGTCGAGGTAGTAATGTTTGATTACAGTTTAACCTTATTTGGAATGGTCAGACTGTCGAGGTAGTAATGTTTGATTACAGTCTAACGTTATTTGGAATGGTCAGATTGTCGAGGTGGTAATGTTTGTTTCCGTACTAACACCGTTGTCACGGAGCAAACTGTCTAAATAATCATGTTTGAATGTTTGGCTTCATAATTTAGTCATTTTCGGGGAGCAAACTTTCTAAATCATATTTAATTGCATTCTAAATCATATTTAATTGCATTCTAAATCATATTTAATTGCATTCTAAATCATATTTAATTGCATTCTAAATCATATTTAATTACATTCTAAATTTATTCTGGAAGATCAACTTGTGTGATAGCACTTTATGCTCGTGTTGTGTTTGTAATTACTTAAACGTTATTCAATGTTCATGATTATTCATACCTCAGTACAAGCTTGCTGGTGTGTTTTGCTCAAGAATAAAAAACTTGATAAACTAGCTAGAAACTAGGGTAGTGTTAGCTTACAAAATTTTTTTTTCCCAATGGTTTAGCCCTTTTATTTTCGTCTTTAAACGTAATCACTAAACTTTTAAGTGTTATTATGTGACAAGTTATAGCTTTTACAGTAAGGTTAATTTTTAGAACACTTATAACGTTTCAATGATGGTGCATCATTATCAACTACATAAGTTTTAATAATGAAGAAAGTTTTAGCATTTTAAGTGTACTGGTAATCTATCATGGTAAAAGTTTTTACCCTGCTGGGATTTGACTTTAATAACAACCAACGGAACACTCCTCTCCAGTGCTTATCAAACGGTAGTTAATAAGCCGATAACTTGTTGCTTACTGAAGGGTTCCTATAACAATCAACCAGCAAATTTGTGGTGCATTCTTGATCATACGTTTCTTACTGTTATTATTTAAACTCATTTTGCGTCTGTCAGTCGCTGTGCACAAGATAAAGAAAACAAGAACTTACTGGGTTTCAATACTCCCTGGTTTTAGGCTGCATCGTCACAAGGGAACACGTCATTAGAATAGAGCTTTGAGCGTGAAAGGTTTGCCTAAGTTGTCTTTCTGGAACCCGCTACACAACCAACGTCCGTTCGCGTCTTCGGAATCTTGTCTCATAAATTGTGACGTTTGCTTCTGGTTATGTCACACTAGTTGCGTAGGAAAGCTAACATCCTCCCCGTCTTGCCCCTGGTATCTGATGGATCGAAGTAATGAGACAGCACACTCTCCTTCATTCACACACAAAAGTCTCCTTCATGTATCGATCGGTACGCCCTCTTCAGGCAAATAATTTATAGAGAATTAAAAATCAAAGAACCGCCTCATATTACTCTGGACCTACGTCTACCATCCAAAGAAAAAACAACGGTGCATTTATTTCCATACCTTAATTAAATAATAAAAAGTATTAGGTTGTGTTCTCCGTTAAAAGTGAAGCGACGAATGTTTTTCCTAAATCCTGCTGTTGCTCATATCCATGATTTATTGTCATTTGTTTTTGATGGATTAATCTTACTAGTAATATTATTCAACAGCCAAGTTTCACTCTCATGTAACTGGTAAAAGATTAACGCAAAAAGAAGAATATAAGCGAACCGCATATTAAACTAAAACAGTTTGCCTGGTAACCTTTTTTTAAAATCGCATAAAAAACTAATTATTATTCTTTCACTAAATGTTCTTAAATACTTAAATTACACGAATCAATTTATTAAAATGAAACGATTTATGCAAATATGAGATACTTTGTTGGAAGATCTTCTGAGGGCTGTCCAAATTAATTTGAAACTACCCTGCTTGGCACGCGTTCAAAGATATTTATCTTTCGTACAATTTGTTTTTTAAACAGTCGTTAATAATTAACGGGTATGGAACGCTTGAAATTTCTTGTCAGGTAAACCTTGTTTTACTTTCTTTTACTGGATATTCAAAATAAGTAAAGAAAAAACTATAATAAGAATAGTTTTGCATCTAAAATAAATCTATTTATTTCATATAATAAACGACAACCTGTGCGTGCACACATATTTATAGATCATTTGAATACCTCTGATTAGAGTCAATAGTCTTCCTTTACAGAAACTGAAATAGATGGACGAACAGATGGATATAGAATTAACATATAAATAGATGGGACCTTAAATAGATGATTTCTGTTAGATACAACAAAAGACAACCTGTGTGTGTACATACATCTGTAGATCATTTGAATACTTCTGATTAGAACCAATAGTTTCCGCTTACAGAACTTGAAGTATATGGACGGACAGACAGGTATACAATGAATACATATAAATAGACGTGTGGGTTATTTAATTTAATTTAATTTGTTAGTCACACGTGTAACAAATACTTGTTCGACTCAAGATTATTATGAAAGACCCAACTTTTGTTCGTGTGGTTCTGCTTTGTTGATTAATGTTATGAACAGACCGGAAAGTATCTTCATTAATTTTCTCATTTCACTTCTGGTGTTTATTATAGTTTAATGAGGAAGTTACAACTTCAAGTTCAGTGTTAAGTTTCTCACATCATTACACTGTTTGTAAATTCGTGACTTTATGCTATATAAATAAGAATCCTATAGAAAGATAATGCCGTAATAAGACCCATTAGAACAAGCAGAAGTCTCTAACAGTTTGTAATTCTAAAAGTCAAAATAAAATACCTTTGAACTTTTGCTGTTTCCAAGACACTTTGACACCAGTTAAATTATTAATTTCAAAATGGAACATTAGGACACTCTAATACTTTACAGAACAGCTATCGTATAGAAACTTGGGTGAAAAATAAAACCGTAAAAGTCATAAAAATGTTCCTCAAAGTATAATAAATAAGCTAGAAATATATACTGCTTTCTCAAATGTTACACCTGTCTGTGAGTGAACTTTACACAGTATGGTTTAGTCATTTTGTATGGTAATGATATGTGAAGCCAACATGTGACAGTTGTTCTTGCTGGATTAGTCAAACACCACCCAAACGTACTCTGCAGGTCTACAGTAAATGCATCGTGTAAACCGTGGGCGTGAAATATATATATTGCAAGCACATAAGTAATACAAAAACAAAAAAACGGTAGTTAACATCCATATCACGTTAACATTTTTGACTCCTGCTTACGAATTTCAAATCCCAGTTGTTTACACTAATTTGAAAATGCTACTCTTATAGTTTGAAATCACGTTTGAACTTTACAGATGAGAGAACCAATAGTTGGTGCCAAAGGTAATTGTTAGCAGTTTTTACAGTAATGTTGTTTATTGTTATGGTTCAATAAAAATGCCGTTAAGTCTAATGGCACTTTATCTCACAACATTCTATGTTTTGACAGAAGTTATTAATTAAGTTGTTTAAGCACTGTTCTTTAGATCAAACTATTATTTAGTTAAACCCCAAAATTTGCGTTCCTTACCAACATTTCAGCGGTCCGGCATAGCCAAGTGGGTTAAGGCGTTCGACTCGTAATCTGGGGGTCGCGGGTTTGAATCCACGTCGCACCAAACATGCTACCCTTTAAAATTTCCTAGTCTATTTCAACGTGGCTAAGAAGACAACTGGTGTACTATGTTATTTGATCATTCTACAGTGGTCAACAGTGTAAAATTATATGTATATATAAACAAATTTTTTCACATGTTCATCTATGATTCGTAAACGTACAATCACTGACAATCGGTTGTGTAAGTGGTCGAAATCATCCGTTGTTATCAAGCACAAACAAACACATTTTAAAACGCGTTTTCGCCGATTACAAATTTGTTATATGATTGTTTCAGTATTTTTGTTTGTTTGCTTGTAGTTATGAGCAAAGCCACTCAATGGGCTGTGTTCTGCCACCACGAGTATCGAAACTCGGTTTCCATTGCTGTGCCTGTTCCATACACGGACTATGGTCTTGTATTCAAATCTCTGCTCCATGCTAGTTGGCAGTTGATTTAGAATGATCAACGTGAAAACAAGCTTTTCCAGATAAAACCCTCTATTGGACTTTGATAGTCTTTTCTCTGTAAGGATCGGAAAGAAGCAACTGTCCTAACTAGACGACAAATTGGTCACAGATTTTAAACTCATTGTTTTCTTTTATATGGGACTGATGCACAAGTGTGTGATCTGTGTGTCACTCAGGCCACAATAGTCCACATTTTACTGTCACGCTGTCGTTACAACTCTCAACTACGGCACCATTTTAGACACGTTTTGTCCCAGGGTTTATCTCTGACGCTGGACAGTGCCATTGGCGATGGTGACACTATCCACCGAACAAATGTTTTTTAATTTCTTAAGGGCCATTGGCCTTTTTAACGTTATTTGAGTTTTAATTTAAAAATTACATTTTTTTTGTTTTAACTTGATTCCTTTTTACGAATGTCAATAATTTTACTTTCAATTTTTTTACCGGTTGTTTGACGCAGATAGCCTAGTTGCTTTGCTCCATAAAACACCAAACAGCCAACCAACAACCAATCTAGCAGTGTTCCACACCGAAAACTTACTGCTCTGCCACTGGGAAAGGGGTTATTTGTGTGTTTTCATACATGGCGGTTAATAATTTTATGAAGTACAAACACAATCCAGAAGAAGAAAGCACGTTTTTGTTGTAATGGGACGCAAACACTTATAACCGTATTCACAGTGCAGGTATACTAAAATCATCAACTGCCCGACCAGTCATGAATTACCAAACTCAGTATAATTCTTTCAAAATTGTGGATACTGTTAATAACACATATAATTGGAAAGTGAAGAAACCCAAGCTAGAAGTAACCAAAATATTTTTCAAACTCATTTTATAAATATTTCATTCTTTTACCTTTCTTAAGTATATGAGTTACCTATATAAATATATATATATATACAATAGATGTACTATCGCAGGGTCTACCAAGGAGCCCAGTCCTTAAATATATGAGTTACATATATATATATATACAATAGATGTACTATCGCAGGGTCTACCAAGGAGCCCTGTCCTTAAATATATGAGTTACCTATATAAATATATATATATATATAATAGATGTACAATCGCAGGGTCTACCAAAATGTCCTGTCCTTAAATATAAGAGTTACCTATGTATATAATAGATGTACTATCGCAGGGTCTACCAATATGTCCTGTTCTTAAATATATGAGTTATTTATATATATAATAGATGTACTATCGCAGGGACTACAAATGTGTCCTGTCTTTAAATACATGAGTTACCTATATATATATAATAGATGTACTATTGCAGGATCTATGAAGGTGTCCTCTATTTAAATACATGAGTTACCTATATATATATATAATATATGTACTATTGCAGGATCTATGAAGGTGTCCTCTATTTAAAAATATGAGTTACCTATATATATAATAGATGTATTATAGCAGGGCCTACCATGGTTTCCTGTCTTTAAATATATGAGTTACTTATTTATATATATAATACATGTACTATCGGAGGGTCTAACAAGGTGTCCTGCCCTTAAATATATAAGTTACGTATATATATATATATATATGTTGTATCGCAGGGTCTATTAAGGTGTCCTGTCCTTAAATATACTCTTCAAAAAAAGAAACGCAAAAGCGATATTTTTGTTATTTTAATGAGAAATATCTGTAATAACGTTACAAGCTCAGAGTATGTGATGTTACACGTGTTAAGGCACTGATTGTCAGACCAACATGACAATAAAAGTTGTGCACTTTGAAAACGGAGGAAAACATCGGATTTTTCGCGAAAACGCATTCGTGTCCAATAAATTTGTTTGAGAGATTTGCATGTTCTGCAAGTGCAACATGGGCAAAATGCCTATAAAAGTGGCGGGTTCTCGGTTTCCATAGCTCAGTGTTAAGCCACCGACACGCAATACAGTTACGCCAAGACTGACTGAAGCACAACGCAACAACGCCATTGGTCGCTTGGAAGCAGGCGAATCTCGGTCAGATGTTACCAGAGCTGTGAATGTCCATCCAAGCACCATCACAAGGCTATGGAATCGTCACCAACAACATGGATCAACTTGTGACCGTCCACGATCTGGCAGATCTCGTGTGACCACGCCCGCACAAGATCGCGACATCCGGTAACGTCACCTTCGGGATAGGACCACCACTGCGAAGTCTACTGCCTCAACCATACCAGGGATGCGTAGGATTTCCGATCAGACCGTACGCAACCGTCGACGAGATTCTTAGGCCCCATGTGCAACCCATCATGGTAAACGTCAACGACGTTTATCAACATGACAACGCCCGTCCTCACACAGCCCGACTCACCACTGTCTTCTTGAGACACCACAACATCAACGTTCTTCCCTGGCCCTCCAGATCATCGGATTAAAACCCCATCGAACATCTTTGAGACGAGTTGGACCAACGTCTGCGACGGCGACAACCTCAACCGCAGACTCTATCTCAGCTTGCAGCAGCTTTGCAGGCTGATTGGACAGCCATTCCACAGGATGTGATTCGTCATCTCATCGCTTCCATGGGCAGGACATGCCAAGCAGTTATTGATGCTCACGGGGGGCATACTCGTTATTGACGTTGAGTGACGTTAAACTTCAACTAGTGAGCGTGGACTTCGTCTTTGCAGACTTTGGATGTTCAGCAGTGAATGTGCAACGTTTCACACATGTCATACAGAACTATCCGGAATAAACTTGTTAACAATATGTCTCAAATTTTGCCTTTTGCGTTTCTTTTTTTGAAGAGTATATATGAGTTACCTATATATATAATAGATATACTATTGCAGGGTCTATCAAGGTATTCTATATTTGAATATATGAGGTACCTATATATATAATACATGTACTATTGCAAAGTCTACCAAGGTGTCCTGTTCTTAAATATATGAGTTACCTATATATATAACAGATGTACTCTCGCAGGGTCTACCAAGGTGTCCTGTTTCAAAATTAAACAAAACTAAAATTAAGAATAACAAATGTTTTTATTTCTCCCTTTTTTAGTTCATATGTCATACTGCGTTGTAGCCTAGGCTACATAATTCTCTTCGTGATTCATAGCATGCACGTTTTACTGACGTAACGAAAGAACAAGTTCTAGCGTTAGACGTCCTTTATGAGAGTTATTTTAGTGTCTACTGGCTGACTTACAGACAGTAAACTAATGTTCGATGGGTTAAAACAGGTGATTTCTCCAGGCTGCCTTTGGATCCATTTCGGAGAAATTACTTTTGAACTTTTCTTTGCCAAATATATTTATTAAAGACTTATTTATAAAATCATGAATTACATTCAATTCGACCCTAAACTTTTCACCACTGAAATCATATATTCTTTACAATGGATCTGTGCTCTGAGTGAACTTCATTCCGCGTACTAATCAAATTCGTAAAAAAATATTGTACGCTATAAGAATTAGGATGAATTTATGCAGAAAGGCAGTCTACGACGCTTCTAACTATTCAAAACATAGGAACTAATTTGAATTTGTCGTACTGAGTGACTCGAAGAAGCTTGTTTTTAATGCATCTTTGCCAACATGTTCCGTCTTCATAGAGGTATACGTAAATTTATTAAAACACAATGTAGGCTTAATGAGTACCCAATTCTAAGAAGGTACACAGAAAGAGTCAGTAACAGGATATGAAGGCCTCACTTCGATCACTACGTTTAAAGCACAACTGAACTGTGTAGCAACATTTTCTCAAGAGAACACCCAGGTTTACTTACGAACCTTCTTATGGGTGTTTACGTGGTGGTAGACAGAAGTGAAATTAAACATATATACATATGCATAACGTAATGTATAATATAAGAAATTCATGATAAATTTATTTTAACAATGCTATTAATACAAAAGTTTGTAGTCTGTTAGTTCAGTACGCCGTCAGCTCAGCGGCAAATCTAATGACTTATGATGCTGAAAACTGGACTTTTATACCTATGGTGCATACAGTATTAACACTCCTACGAAAAGACGTTTCTAGTCCTGATTTCTCCAAGCCCGTTCCCCTGGCTGTGGTTTCGCTAGATAGTAGATAGGGACAGTGTGAATCTCGTTAATCCATTCATTAATGGATTTAAATGGCAATTTCATTTAATTACAAAATTATTAGCCTAATATTAATAACCTTTCAAGTTGCTCTGGGGCCTATTAGGCCCCACTTTTCGTAGGAGTGTTAATAGCCCATTCCTGTGCGCTTGGTTCATTGTTCGGCTAGTGATACACTTGGTTTTGATTTAAAATAATGGTATGGATGATAATACACAATATTGTCCTAATATTACAAATGCGACAATAGTGATATGTAGAATGCTTCCACGTTCCCGCAAATACATAAACGAATTATAACACTTCATAAAATAATTTCACATATTATTTAATAATATATTTCAATTTCCTGAGTGGTAGGCTTAAAGGTTTATAATGTTAAAATTTGGACACAGATATTTACGGTGCAGATGTTTATAATGTTAAAATTTGGACGTAGATATTTACGGCGCAGATGCTTATAATGTTAAAATTTGGACGTAGATATTTACGGCGCAGATGATTCGTTTAAAAAAAATTATTATTCGTGTTTAGTCCTTGTTTTGTCAAATTCACACTGTATTTTCACATATGTCATTATCTTATTTTTCTATCTTCGTAAACGATATTCACGAACAAAATAAAATTTCTAAAGTATGTCTGTTCTATCCACTCACGACGATATAAAACAGTTGATAGTAATGTAGATCGACAGAAACGTTTGGTTTGGTTTGTTTGTTTTTAATTTTGCGCAAAGCTACTCGAGGGCTATCTGCGCTAGTCGTTCCTAGTTTAGCAGTGTAAGACTAGAAGGAAGGCAGCTAGTCATCACCATCCACAGCCAACTCTTGGGCTACTCTTTTACCAACGAATAGCGGGATTGACCGTCACATTATAACGCCTCCACGGCTGAAAGGGCGGGCATGTTTGGTACGACCGGGATTCGCTCCCGCGACCCTCGGATTACGAGTCGAACGCCTAACACGCTTGGCCATGCTGGGCTCGAATCGTTTGGTGTTGTTGTTATTCCGTGTTTCCATAAACTGTGAAAAGGCTAAAATAAATATTACGAAGTAACGTTTTGTTTACTGAGAACATGAAGCCCCTGTTGGCAAAGCAGTAACCTTGAGGATTTATATACTTTCACTACAAGCACGTAAATTGATGGGGCTAAAGTGTACATATGTAAGACCTGAACATGGTAGTTGTATGGGTTCAAAGGGTATAACCTTCAGAAAATATGGCACTTAAATAGTTAAGATAGAACGATTTCTATATAATAAATACTTTAACACGGTCATGCAGTGTGTGGTATCCTTAAAAGTATTAATAAGTTCCACAGTCCAGGTTAAGAAATTCTAATATCAGAAACCAAACCTTAAGATCGTCTCTGCCATCTAGTGAGAACTATCAAAAATGCTCAAATAATTTTCAATGTAGCGCAAAATAACTTTATAAAATTTAGTATCTATACTTATGGCAATGATGAAAAATTTAATACATAAAATTATTTAAAAAGTATCAACTTAGTACAAAATATTTAATGTTATAAGCACACAAAATGTCTGGGTTATTTGAAACCTGTTTTTTTAAATAAAATTCTAAATATCTGATTTTATTTTTAGTCTCACATGATAAACAGAAGACAAGAAGATCTATTGTTACTTTAAATATAATTCTCTTCTTTACAGCAATTTGAGTCCTCTCCTGAACACGTATTTATTCGGTTCTGTGCTAAAGATTCTGTTTAGTAGTCAAATTGAGCTTTAAAATTGCTCTTGATTTGATCATCTCTTTCATGTTAATGTTTAATTTGGCAATTATGATTTCATCACTCAAGAAAATGTTGTTTTTTTTCATATTCTTGTTGTACCAATAATTAATTCTATATTTTATTTAATACTTTATAAAAATACATTTACATCTACGTATTTTGTCTCCAATAGGTGGCAGTCTGTGGGTGCAAGGCTTAAAGAACTTTTACTCAGGAACTCAATAAATAATTATGAATAGACTGGTATTTGAAACTGGATTGAGTCCTTATAAAACTTTAAAAAATGTTTGTCACATTCGAACTTCTGACTTAATAATTTGGAAAGATTCTTAACTAACACTACTCAAACTTAAACAGACCCAGGATTAAACCAGTATAATTTAATAAGGTTTTTGTTACCTTCAGAATTTACTTTAAAGCTACACAAAGGCTGTTATCACATAGCCTATCCCTAATTACGCACCGGTTCAATATATTAGGTATAATGCAGCATTCATATCTAATTCTTGAGTTAATCTTGTCTGATTGTCTTATAGCGTACCCACGATCCCTGATAAGGAACATGTTTTGGCGAACAATGATTCTTCGGATTTATAGTCCTGGTATGCAAACAACTAGGTTTTATATTACACTTAAACTCAAATCGATAACTGCCTTATTTTTCTTTTTGAAACAACATACATCAAACAAGTCAAGATCGAGGGGAAAAGGCCCGGCATGGCCAAGCGCGTTAAGGCGTGCGACTCGTAATCTGAGGGTCGCGGGTTCGCATCCCCATCGCGCCAAACATGCTCGCCCTTTCAGCCGTGGGGGCGTTATAATGTGACGGTCAATCCCACTATTCGTTGGTAAAAGAGTAGCCCAAGAGTTGGCGGTGGGTAATGATGACTAGCTGCCTTCCCTCTAGTCTTACACTGCTAAATTAGGGACGGCTAGCACAGATAGCCCTCGAGTAGCTTTGTGCGAAATTCAAAAACAAACAATCGAGGGGAAAAGCCAATCACATATAAAACAATTTGTTTTTGAGTAGGATAGTGACTGAACGAACCAGATCTTTGAATAGCCTATAGAATTAACAGACTAAACGGTCCAACTTATAATCCAATTAATAAATTAGCTCATCGAAGCAGTTTTTCACTCAGTTCCTTTTAATAATTTTTATTGCGACATTAATTATTGGAAAAATGCCCTTATTGTACAACAGAAAGTAGAATGTATAATGCCCCCGCTAGTACAGCGGTAAGTCTACGGATTTACAACGCTAAAATCAGGGATTCGATTCCCCTTGGTGGGCTTAGAAGATAGCCCGAAGTGGCTTTGCTAGAAGAAAACACACACACACACACACAAGAGTTTACAAGTATGTTTGAGTTTATAGAAGAAAACAACATGGAAAAGTGTTAATCCACTCCCCAGTTTCTAAATAAGACCTACTGACGTCTGATGCTTCTCATTTTTTATTAACCGGTTGATTAATATGATCCAAAAAATAACAAATATTTAATTATTAGGATTTTCTGACATTAATCTCCGGATGAGTGGTATCATCACGTTATTATTGCACGTTGGGATTCAATAACTTTATACGATAAGTAACTGAAAGATTTACAGCCTCTGACGTTTCACTACTGACATTGTTGGGCGTTTTAGGTACAGATAATATACGTTCAAACCAATAAAGCGTAATGTAAGTTCTCAGAAAATCAATGTAACGTTACAAGGATGTTCAAACGGATTAACACAATTATTACGATATCTTAAAAATCAAACACGATTAAAGCGTCGTAGGACTCTCTTTCGGAGGAAAGTGATTCTTGTTGTTTTTTGTTTGGGATTTTCCGACATGTAAAAGTCATTAAACACTCTACCACATAAAGCTTTCTCAAGCAGGAACGAGTTTCCCCGAGTTTTAACACGTATATTATTGCAGTTTGATTGGTGCATGTCTTAAAGTTAAATTCCGCAAACATAAACAATCTCTAAATAACTATTTCTAGAGGTTGTAAGATGTACATTGATTGTAGCTTATGCATGCGTACAATAAAGAAGGCGTTTTACTTATTTGACGTAAATTATAAATAACCAGGATTAACCACCTTTATAAAAAGTGGACTACATCTCGATGGTATCTTGAACTCAAAATGTTTATTGGACCTAACTTCCAAGTCTTTTAGAAGTCGCATAATCTGAGGGTCGTTGGTTCGAATCCCCGTCAAACTAAACATGCTCGCTCTTTCAGCCGTGGGGGCGTTATAGTATTACGGCCAATCCCACTATTCGTTGGAAAAAAAGTAACCCAAAAGTTGGCGGCAGGTGACGATGACTAGGTGCCTTCCCTGTAGCCTTACACTGTTAAATTAGGGACGGCTAGCGCAAATAGCTCTTGTGTAGCTTTGCGCGAAATTCAAATCAAACCAAATTTTTAGGAGTCGTTGTTAGACTTAATAAACAATGATGGAATATAATGACATCTTCTCAATGTTCATTTGTTTATTTTATTGAATTTTGCACAAAGCTACTGCTCTAACCGTTCTAAATTTGAAAGCGATCGATTAGATTGAAAACAGCTAGTCAACAACACCTACTGCCAATTCTTGGACTACACCTTGCCAAAGAAACGGAGGATTGATCATTATGTTATGACGCCCTAAGATGAATGACGGCGGGATTCGTACCCGTGACCTGTAGGTTGCGTGTCGAGCGCCCTAACATTCAGGCCAAGCCAAGTCTCAAAGACGGCCGGAAACAAGTTCCAATAAATAAAGAAAAAATTTGATACTAAATTTTATCGTGGTGTAAACTCGTTTTTATTAAATTAGCTTTTAATTTGGATAACTATAAAAGGGGTCAATAAAAAGCTGTTTTTTTCTGGCGGGTTAAATATTACTTTAACATGAATACCAAAAAAATATATAGTTGTGTGAAGTAACATGTAAATCACGAAATTATGTATTATTCGTGTCGTTATCAACACCAAGGGTAGGACTGGAAGGAAAGTGACGTATATTTGATGATATATCGCTAGGTTTGTGTGTGTGCGTGTTTTCTTATAGCAAAGCCACATCAGGCTATCTGCTGAATCCATCGAGAGGAAACGAATCGCTGATTTTAGCTGGTTTTAGCGTTGTAAATCCGTAGACTTAACCCTGTACTAGCTGAGGACATATCGCTCGGACTGAGAAGAGTTTGTTTGTTTGTTTGTTTTTGAATTTCGCGCAAAACTACGTGAGGGTTATCTGTGCTAGCCGTCCCTAATTTAGCAGCTGGTCATCACCACCCGTCGCCAGCTCTTGGGCTACTCTTTCACCAACGAATAGTGGAATTGACCGTAACATTATAAATAACATTCCCACGGCTGAAATGGCGAGTATGCTTGGTACGACGGAGATTCGAACCCGCGACCCTCAGATTACAATTTGAGGGCTTTAACCACCTGGCCATGATGGGTAAGGACTGAGTAAGTAACACGACAAAGAATGGATGACACGTGTATAAATTTTGACCGAGATCTAAACGCACAGAAAGTGTAGTACAATTGCTGTACTAAAATGCTTAATATTCTCAAAGAAACTCGTGGTAACTATTGTGTTGTTCTTTTTCAGTAGAAGTCATCCCAGTCTTCTCAACAAAATATAACTTCATCATATTCATTTTTTTATTAAAAACATTATTCTAATGCTGAATGTGGAATTTTGATTATTCTATCAGTTTAAATGTAAATTATTTAAAAATTTGTGAAGAATAAATTAACATTCGGACCATTAATGTTCATACCTCACCCGTTTCAGGCCCTAAAATAGATGCATTATGATAACTTATTTTGATTCCGTGGCATTCTTTATAGACTTACAAAGCAAAAAAAAAAATCAGTTTTAAAATGCTTGAAAATGTGACCATAACTTTTTGTTTTGTTTTAAAGAGAAAAAAAGGTCACGGAGATAAATTATGACCTCTCACACTTTCATGGTTAACGAAGTTAAGCTGTAACTACTGATCTATTGATCTTCTATATATTTCATGTGGTATTCTATACAAGTAATTTTAGCTTTGTAGTAATAAAGGAAGAGTTCTTAACAAACCAAGTCACGAAAGGAACCTGACACCTCTGTCGTCAATTCCCACCAATCATAGATCACTTTAACAGTTTGTTATCATCATCGTAATTTGACAAGGATTCTTTTTTTTTATCGTTTCTTTAAGAACCAAGGCAGAACAAAGTTACAATGAGCAGGTACGAGTGTATTACTGTCAAGAACTTGTGGAAGTATTCAGTTATCTGAAAAGTTAACAAGACTTGGCTGCAATTGGAATGATAATAGGTCAGTTGGAGAAGAATCAGTTCTTGACAATTGGAGTCTTATCAAAGATTCTCAGTAAGTAAATTCTTGTTGTGAGAGAGCAAAATTTATATACAATGAAATATAACCCAAAATGTCTTATTGAGGATAAAGCGCGTTTAAGGAACCTCGAAAAAAATCAAGTTATTTTCGCAATTAATAATTTGAAAAAAATATTTTTAAAATCTAGAAAATATGTTCACCTTTTCTTGAAAAATTAACTTTATGAAAGTTATAAAAATATAGATCAAACATCTTTAAAAAACTTTCAAAATGTGACTTTTTTAATCGTACTTAGCATAAAAATATACATGCCTGTATTAATTACATTTGTAGGTAATAAAATGCAGGCAAAGTTTTGTTAATCTAGTTATATATTACTGTGGCCCAATAATATTTAATAACTGATGAATATATATGTACTAAAAGTTTCTTTATTTACGCCAACACGCAAAAAAAGACACATAGTGTTAATAAAAGTAAAAATAATCAAACTGACGCAAAACTCCTAAGTTTTGGATAAAATCTGATTTTTTAAGCATCAGTTGAAATATTTGTTTTCTAACACTAACACAATATAATATAAGGACTAGCAAGGTCAGACAATTTAATAGAGTAAAAATATATTGTTTTACAAGACTTAGAAGAAGTAAGTCAAATTTAAAAAAAAAATTTCGTTTGGTACGTAAACTTGATTTGAATAAATTCTTTCAAAAGGTTAAAGTTCACAGATGGGACAACGGACCGTTTATAAGCTTGCAGTACTGAAATCCGAGTTTTGATTACCTGCATTGGATGCACAGAAAATAGCTCAATATGGCGTTGCTAAAAACAACCAAACAATTCAGAATGATAAAATCACATTTGTAGCACACACCTCGAGTGGACTAATGTTTTCATAATGAAACACCTTAATGCTTAGTGCATTATGAGACAGATTCCTTCAAAACATTCACTGCTGGAACGAATAAGCCTAATGGATAGCGTGCTCGGACTGTGAATCTGAGAGTTGGTGGTTGATGGCCTGTTATCGCAATAACGCAATAACGCAATCCACACTTTGAAATTGTGATTGCTGCCAAATTTCATCATTCGGTGAGACAAAATTGGCGGCGGGTGTAGTCGGGTCGACTAATAAAGATCCTTTCCTCTACTATACCAGCTCATAGTTGGTTGGTGTAGTTTTGTGTAGTAATTCTGAAACAAATATTCACTGTTAAAAATTTATTTATTTTAGAAATAATAAATAAACATTAGTATTTAACTTGGTTTTGACAATAACACTAAAGTCTATTTTTCATTTTTTTTGCTTAATGTAATAATTGTGTACGTAAAAATCAAATAGAATATACTTATATTAATTTTCTGCATAAATACAATGTCTTCCTTGAAAATTTAGTCTTAGAATTACAGTATTTGAGTGAAACACTCACACCAATACTGTATTCGTGGCTGCTGATTAATTTTACTTATTGTTTGCAACATAGTAAAATTAACTAAAGGAGCTTATAAAAGGTTTTCCCACCAACAATGTCTTTTAATGAATTCGGAAGAGAAACACATGGAAATCTTTCAGGACATATATAAACGACGTGTTCTTTAAGAGTTTGAATATAATACTATATAAATATATGTCTCCTATAAAAGAACAATGTAACAATGTGGTCATTGTTCAATTAATTGTTTTCTTTTCCTAAGATGAACATCTTCAGTAGTCTACTATAAATTAACCAGTTTATGATTGATGTTTGAAAAAAAATCCACGATGATTAAAAGAAATTCGTCTCAAAGAAAAAGAACCGACAAATGCGAGACCTCTCTACCTTTCAAGGCATGAATAATATTCTACTTATTTCCGATACTTCCAGTTTCTTCAATAGATGGTAGAACATCAGGTGATTTATACGTGCAGCCATTCGATTCAGTTTGAAATGTGTGGGAAGTGGACGACTGGTTAATACGATTATTGATAACTTTCCTCTAGAATATCAGTAGAAGTCGAGTATAACTTGTTAGTGGAACTATTTTAGGTTCATTGCATCTACACAAACTTAGTGGCATGAAATAAATGGTTAAATAAATGGTTGTTTCTCGAAAGTTAATAAGGTATCTTTTCTTAGCTAGAAAGCTTCCTTAACCCACAATAAACGGAACTCTGGTACTTTTTTTCCTGCCACTTTATGACAAGTAAAAAATCAACTGTTATCAAGCATTCTCTAGTGTGTAGTATTTGATGACTTATCACTGTGTAGACTTCCTGATTTCTTTATCACGTTCATTACAAACAACAGTTATATATTAAAGGAAATTTCGTGATTCTCGTTCACGTTTTCACCACTGATATATATATAAGATTAAATCTTCCGATTGCCCAGTTTTAACACAGGAAATATTGTATCGGTATATACGAAAGTAACTGTGACATTTATTTAATTCAGTTGTGTGTATTATGTATGATCCACAGTGAAAGATAGCATGTCCTAAGATTTATGTTAAAATCGAAATAATTAATTTTTTTTTAAATAATAGTTACACGTTTAAAATTGCCAATTTTTACTCTATGACTTTGAACACTTTGTAACGTGACAGAGTAATATGAACTGTGCAGGGTAAAGTACGGTCAATTATATTTTGAGAGTCCACAATAAATAATCGTCTCCGGATTTGCAACGCTAAATTCAGGGGTTCGATTCCCCTCGATGGGCTGAGCAGATAGCCCTATGTGGCTTTGTTATAAGAAAAACCCACACCTCATCTGTTCGATTTCTCTCCTGCATTTAATATATTTACAATTTGTTAAAATATCTAATTTAAAAAATATATTAAAAAAGAGGCGCTGTTTGCATTATTTTTAAGAACAAATTTTATGATTCCTAGAGATAAAGAAATAATTAACGCAAAAATACATAATATTATAAAATGTTGCAAAACGCATTACAAAGAAGGGTATATTAGGGAATATTTACAACAGAAAAAGAACACAGTAGGCACAGCATGTCTAGGTGGTTAAGACACTCGACTCGTAATCTAAGGGTCGAATCCCAGTGACATCAAACATGCTAGCCCTGGGATGTTATTAAGTGACTATGAATCCCACTATACGTTGGTAAAAGAATAGCCCAAGAGTTGGTGCTGGATGGCCATGTCTAGCTTCCTTCCTTATAGTCTTACACTGCTAAATTAGGGAGGGCTAGCGCAGATAGCCCTCGTGTAGCTTTGCGCGAAATTCAAAAAACGTGTTTTTTTTAGATGTTTCCGACTCCTAGTTCCGTAACAACCTGAGTATATATGTAAGTCGAAAATATTATGTATTAATTCCAGTAAATATATCTCATAATTTGTTATATCATTATTCTTTGTGTTTATGAACGAGTTAAAACATTGGGAAAATAAATAAATTACACGCTAATGATCTGAATCAGTAAAAGGTTTAGTTGTATTTGACCACAAAGCTTCATAATGGGAAACTATGCTATGCCCACCACGGGTGTCGAAACCCAATTTTTTGGCTTTATATTAGAAGGGCTATTGAGACTAAATGACATTATTTCTCTAATAACATAGGTGATCAACAATTTAACCATTTTAAATCGATTTCTGAAATAGCGATCCTAAAATTAAGTAATAGAGCCGAACATTACACTTCTAAATATTTGAAGAAATAAATTAATATTGTATAAACTTGTACAATACGAACAATAAATCTCAGTAATTTTTTGGATCCCTCAAGCGGCACAACTGTATACCTGCGGACTTATAACGTTACAAACTGGGTTTCGATACCTGTGATGGGCAGAGCACAGGGAGTTCTTTGTGTAGCTTTGCGCTTAACTACAAATAATTCTTCTGGAAATTTAATTTTTGTATGAAATATCAGTCGTGTTAAATCTTACAGAGAGTACCTGTAACTTGTCATTTTGTCACACTTTAGAATATTTGTATTTCCAACCATATCTAAAAGGGAAAATGGAAATCTTCTTAACTTAAGAGTTTTTGTAGATAAAAAGTTAACCGTTTTCCTCATTAACAAAGCCAGTAATACATTCTTTTAAGCAAAGTTTTCTTTGTATTTTTCTACATTAACTATTCAAATTTCGGTTACTTTTAGGAATAAAATTACAAAAAACTTCACAATAAGCAGTTTATTTGTTCACTTTTGATAAAATTGGACTAGCTGTTCTCAAATTTGAGTAAACTGAGAACCTCTTTTAATCTGAACTTTTCTCGCGGAAAACTTATTTATATTTTTTTGTTTTTAAAAAAAAAGATCTCGTGCACACGAAAAGCTGTATCACAAAATTCATGTAAATTTAATTTTATGAAAAATATTTTTAATTTTGTTCTTTTATTTGGTTTCGGATGTCTTCAGCTCCCTCCCTATAAGAGAAACGCAAGGTTAGACTGTTTTTCGTAAAACTAAAGAGTGCACCTCAAAAACACCTCGTTAGAGGTCGCACTTCTGTGAAAGCCTGGAGTTCATTGCTAGAGTTTACCAGTTTCGTCAAGGGTGAGAGAAATAATTGGCTATTTTTCTTTCTCGCGTATTTTATCCCATACAGATTGGCTCATACTTCGCCAGATTCTATAATATATCTTTATGAATTCAGGCGAAGTATAATTGCTATGTTAATCGTCATTATAATTAAAGCTGCTTTAAAAGATACAATATTGACATATTCACCACGCATATGATATAGAGAATATAGATTTCGTGTGATTGAAATTTACTGTACTAGAGGAATGTTTAAAATTGGATAAGAAATGTTATGTTTGATTCCAAGTTGGTGTGAAAGTTTCACACAGTTGAAAAATGGCAAGTATAACTTCTTATAGCCATAATGAGTGGACATTTCGGTATTTTACGAATAAAAGTTTCTTAATAACAATCTTCGAAGGTCGTCTAATAATAATAACATATGGGTGTAGGAAGCTTTATTTATCTTGCACTGATTTATGAGATCGTAACAAATGCATTACGGACTGTTATACGCAAACAGTAAGCCCAGTGCTGTTGTAAATCACAGCTCGCACACTAATTTATTCTTACATTTGAACAAAACTTGCTCTTAAAATTTGTACAAAAACAAGCACACGTTGTGGAGCTTCTTGATGTATTATGTCACATGCAATATATTTTGGCACACAATACAATATATTTATGACAAAATATTTCACGATAGAACTTTAAATTTTAGATGTATGCTCTTTTACGATACATTGAAGGGCAAAGTTGTATGATTAAATTATTCTTCATACATATACAAGATAAAACTGAAATTAGAATATATTGTGAATATAACCGATGGTGCTCTTTTGCAGTAATCTATGAAAAAATACAACTCTCTAAGGATTCATCGCCAATGATCCTGATCTCGAGAAAACCCTGAATGAACTGGACAGTGAAAACCGAAGTTAAAGGGAACTTACTGAGAAAACCCTGAGTGAGCTGGACAGTGAAAACAGAAGTTAAAGGGAACTTATTCGACTTTAAATCAGATTCATACAGAATGCTTTTAACTGTTTGTACAGTAATATTATTTCAGTTGCTGCATCGATGCTTACACTAAATTCATGGTCAGTGTGGACTGGTGAAGTGTAACAAACATACTGTAGTGATAACGGTTATTACATGGCATAGTAGGTCTTCCACGATCTTTCATAGTGAACACAATACTTGACTCACAGTGTCATAGTGAACACAATACTTGACTCACAGTGTCATAGTGAACACAATACTTGACTCACAGTGTCATAGTGAATACAATACTTGACTCACAGTGTCATAGTGAACACAATACTTGACTCACAGTGTCATAGTGAACACAATACTTGACTCACAGTGTCATAGTGAACACAATACTTGACTCACAGTGTCATAGTGAATACAATACTTGACTCACAGTGTCATAGTGAACACAATACTTGACTCACAGTGTCTATAAACCTTTCTTATGTACTCCACGGTTTTGGATACACTCCTTTTTAATTCATCCGCTTTTCAAATAAAACAACTCTTACAGTTCGAACTTCAGTCAAAATCCCTCTTCCGTCACTTACAGATAATACGGTCAGATGATTAAAGGGAAACTGAAACTCTCACGAAAAGAGAAAATAGGGTACACAGCACCTGAAACCTTGCGCTAGAGCAAAAGTTTATTTTATATCAGGCCACCCGAAACGTCACATATGTATATAACTAACAACGTATTGATTTTGTGAATCGCATTGGGGTGG
>NC_134831.1:133874046-133931251 GCF_004210375.1 Tachypleus tridentatus | reverse complement strand
TGACAAAATACAGAGAAAAAGTCGAGTGTTTTCAAAATTAGCAATTTTTATTCACGTATTGGTTCGTTTGTTTTGTCTTTTTGAACTTCGCGCAAAGCAACACGAGGGCTATCTGCGCTAGCCGTCCCTAATTTAGCAGTGTAAGACTAGAGGGAAGGCAGCTAGTCATCACCACCCACCGCCAACTCTTGGTTTACTCTTTTACCAACGAATAGTGGGATTGACCGTCACTTTATAACGCCCCCACGGCTGAAAGGGCGAGCATGTTTAGTGCGACGGGGATTCAAACCCGCGACCCTCCGTATTGGTTCGAATTGTCATAAATATACTTATAACTTGTGGTGCATTATAGTTGTTAGCTCATTTCTACCTCAAATTATAAAAAATATAAAACCAACAAAACTTTCATTTCGAAAATATTGTTTAAAGTTTTGAACTCATATCAATAAATCATTGTTATAAGAGTTAACAATATGGTGTTATGTAAACAAATTATCGTAGGTATTCAAGAAACAAATAAATAGTGGTATTTGATTTTGACAAATAACAAACAACGCGAATAATTTCACACTGTTTTAGTTAAAATGTGAATTAATGTAGGTTATTCCTTGATATTTGGTCTCGTACCATTTGTATATATTTCAAAGCGCATTTTTGTGTCTGTGTTAACTTGTGTCTTTTAATTACGAAGTGTTTTGTTGTGTCATATTTTTACAGAATGCGTAAAGTTTTTTCTAAGTAAAACAACTATTCGTCTTCGATTATATGCAGTAATCGAAACGAAGTTCAAATATTATTTTATGAAAATGAGGTATTTTAGCTACTGAAACAATATATAGGAGTTAAAACGAACCACGTTTAACGCAATTATGGGATATAAAACTGCAAACATTTCTTGTTTATGCAGTTGGTATATGTATCAAGTAAAATAATACTTCGTTTAAATTGCTTGGTTATGGACAACTATTTTTATTTTATGTACACGTTTTAGCACTTAAGAAGCGGGAGGTCTGTGTTGTCACTATTAATACATTGTTTCTTGCATATTTTTGTACAGTAAGAAAATTAATGGATGTACTGCTATGTCTTCAAAACATGTGTTTTGTCAACAAATTTCACACGATAACTGGTTATTGCTCTTACATTATGGTCTCTTGTGGGTACAGCGTTAAGTCTATGGAACGCTAAAATCAGGAGCTTGACTCCTCTCGGTGGACACAGGCCCATGTGACTTTGCTATAAGAAAACACACACACTCTTGCATTATCACAACAGTGAAACAAAATGAATGTTTTGAAATACGACAAATAACTGACTGAGAAACTTATCCTTTCCGCGGTGATATTCAAATCTATTGAATAGTAAATGAAAAAACAAGTCGTTGTGTGATCCAAGTTATGAGAGTTTGTTTTGATGAAGGAAGTATGTAATGTTATAATTCAATATTAGTATGAAAGAGTCAATAAGATTGTGTTAAGTAATGCTTCAATATCTATTGTAACTTCCAGATTTATTATGTCTTAGTATGAAAGAGTCATTAAGATTGTGTTAAGTAATGCTTCAATATCTATTGTAACTTCCAGATTTATTATGTCTGATAAAAGTTTCGAATGTTTATTACCGCTGACTAAAGTTTCGAATGTTTATTATAACTTATTAAAGTTTTGAATGTTTATCACGGTTTAGTGAAGTTTGAAAAATTTGGACAAGTGTTTTGACCACAGTATGAGAGTACATATCTCATAGTAAAAACTTAAAAAAATAAGGTTTTGAAAGCAGTTTCTTGTGGTTAGCAAGTAAAAAAATGAGTGGGATATTTAGATATGGAGATCTAATTACGTTTAAATATCACTAAACAATATAATCTTTTATCCAAAATATTGTGCCGGGCCTTCGAACTTTAAACTCGCTTTTATTTGTAAAATTAAAATATTAGTGGGTTGTAAAAGCATGCCAGTAACGTTGCCCATGTAATAAAGGTTAAACAGGACAAGGACAAAGATAAAACGTTTTCCATATAACGTTATCCTTTCACCAAATATTTGAAGAATATAAAATAAAATCAGTGGAAGGGAGAACGTTGTCGCCCTGATAATTTCAGTACTTAATGTACAGTGTGTGTAACTTGTAACACATAGAAATATTCAATAATTTTCTCAAATACACAGATATGTAATATTGCTTGTTTGTTTTTAAATACATAGTACACTTAAAGAGGAAATACAGTTTCTTGGCGTAAATATTAAAGCGACTACTGGAACATTTAAGGACAAGTATACATTAATTACTCACCGTATTTCACTTCGCATAGCCGAATAAATATCAAATGAAAATACATATCCACAAATAGAACATGTTAAGCTTCGAGTAGAACCTACCATTCACTGAAACTTTCAAATAAATATGGTTTCAGTACGCGACATCTCCGAGTTTTCAGGTTTCATGAAACAAGAATTTCAAATAAAAATCCAGAAAATAAAGCTGGTTAGTTTACTGGTCTCCTACCGACGTGATTTGCTTTCATTGCTGTCAAAAGTGATATTGAAATTGGAAGTTTCTTCATACTCAGATTTCCGCGCATTACGACATTCTGCTGAAGAAACTCACTATCACTTGACTTCCAGCACTTAACCCTAATTCTTTTTGTCTAGTGGTGACTTAGATTCATCTTTCATCCTTCCCCGATTCACTCGTTTCGAGCTTCAGTAACACTGGAAGCTAGAAGAACGCTGACAGCGATGAAAACGTTATTTTCATTGATATACGACATGTATAGTGACGAGAAACGTTCAGTGACAAAGTTGAATTTCCTGACGAAAGTTTTGTGTCGGCTTCTGTTTCTGATTTTTAAAATAAAGAGTCATTCTGCGCTGTTGGAATTGGAACTACCGGAAAAAAAGTTATTTGGAATGTTTGACCTGGAGAGGTTTTTTTTTCTTATAAAAAAAAAACTCTGAAGAAAACTGAAAGGCTGAATATGTTTTCTTTTGTCTTTTTTTCCTTTTAATAAATAATCTTCGAATATTCTGGTATAACGCAACTGTGTTTTTTTTATCTTCAACTCTGTTCTGAAGCCAGATAATAACATAAATTTTTTGTATATATTTGATGTACAGAAATAAGTCTTATACTTAAGAAATAAAAATAAACAAAATTATACGGACAAGAAAGTTGCTTTTCCTCATCATAAAGAAATAAGCACTCTGGAATTACTTCTAACTTTCTTTGGAAGCTTTATATATTTTATAATTTTACGTAACGATTACTAATTTAATACGTAAAGATGCTCGTCTTTTCCGTCGTGGGGGTTATACTACACTATTCGTTGGTAAAAATGGCAGCTCAATAGTTGGCGATGGGTGGTGATGACTAGCTGCCTTCCCTCTAGTCTTAAACTGTGGAATTAGGGACTGCTAGCACAGATAACCCTCGTGTACCTTTGCGCGAAATTAAAAAACGAACAAACTAAAAAACAACATTTAAAGACGCAAGGAATAAAGCCCTCGTGCAGCTTTACGCGAAATGGAAAACAATTTCTTAGGAAATAGAATTATATTAAGCGACTTGTGAATAAAACTAGGTTAAAGTAAGAGAAAATTGTTTTGAACATTAATAGCTACTCAGTGATGAAAATTGTTTTGAACATTAATAGCTACTCAGTGATTTCGAGCTTAACGTACTAGATTTTACGTTTCTAACTAAAATAAAACTTGACTACAAACTATTTCAAATACAATTTCAATAAACATAGTTCTAATAGTTTTGGGTTGATTGTTTGGAATTCATCAAAAGCTATACAATGGTCTACCTAGCAGTATGAGTCCGTCGACAACCCAATGTGCAAATGAAAGGGGGGGGTAATATTTATGGATAACATACAAAGTAAAAATGTATCTCAGGACGGCTGGTATGAGTATTAACACTTTTAAAAATTTAAAGCAAAGAACAACGTTTCGACCTTCTTGGACTTGAAGATGACCTAAGGAGATCAAAACGTTGTTCTCTGCTTTATTTTGGTAAATGTGCTAATACCCATACCAGCCGTCCTGAGATACATTTTTACTTCAAGTGGGTTTCTCGTCATCACGAACATAGTGTAAAGAAAATAAAACCTGTTGTGGAATTAAACAAATATTTTAAAAACCAAAACCATTCGTACAATATGTTAAATATGTTTGAGGGTACAATAAAAAATATTAAGATGTTTCCTTCGATGTGTTAAATTTTTATTTTGGTAAACTGATTAAGCTGTAACAACAGATATTTATTATAACAATAATTTACAGTTGTTGTTTCTTTGATGCATAGCTACACTACTTTACATTACGAGCTAACGACTCATTTAACCTCATAAGGAAATGTTTTAATTTTAACTAAAGGCACGTGTATATGGAGCAATTGTATAAGTTGATATAACTCAAGAAAGGCTAACTTAAGCCAAACAAATGCTCCGTGGATGTAGTATATGTTAAAGTGGAGAAAATGCGACATATATGAGATGGAAAGGATCTGTTATGCACCAGGATGTAAGTGGTTGTTAGAACAACAGTTTATTTAAAGTCCAAGTGGACAATGGTTTGTAAACTTGTTTTAAGGCTAGCTGAGACTCGATTCCACTGGAAAGAAATACTAAAGGCATTTTACACGACACAACAAAAGAATCAGTGATTTAGGGCTAGGTAATTTAAGTGATTATATACGAGCTGTATTGCACATGTTGACACAAACATTGAACAGATACGTGTTATTCGAATCTGTTAACGTACTCATCCTCCACACTTAGTACGGACGTTTATTACGTTAAAAGCTGGATTTCTATACCGCGGTGGGTACAACACAGATAGCTCATTGCGTAGATTTACGCTTAACAACAAACGACCAAACTGCTTTCCACATAAATAATTTTTTCTGATATTTGTGATCAATTTCGAAAACATCAGAAATGAAACCAAATAATTGCTATTTGTTGGTTTTTTTAAATTTTAGGACATAGACCTGCATTTAAATGTTTTATAGGATAATTGTTTATCGTACTTTGTTAAAGTCTAATTTTCACTGTGTGACTATTTAGGATTCAAAGTGAAGATTTTTCTCCTGATATATGTGTGTGTATATATATATATGCACATAGCATGTTGAGTACTGAATCATAGTTTTCGTTTAGATATGGTTGTTTTTAAATAGGTAACAGTGACGAGTGTAATTTGTTGTACACGTGAATCATCCTATTTATATTTCTTTCTACATTTTCTAATTTTTTCCTTTAAATTCTGAAATCCGTACCACCTTTTCATCCTTCCGAATTTTTGCCTGAATGCAATATGAAGATTTGGATAATTTGCTTCAATGTTACTATTATATTATTTACTGAGGGTAAATAAGCCCAAGAGTAGCGTGTTTGTTAACACCTACGTGTCAATCAAGGAGAGAAAATATGCACCTGAAAGCGCGAAGCCCTCGGAATGTGACAACCGACCGTAATGAATATACATAGTTCCGTCTACGTGTTTACATACTTTCGAGCAGAAAGAAACAGTGGCAATGAATAATCAGCTAAGCCTTTAAAAGCGGCAATCTTCAAAGATGGAGAATAACTTGACTTGTTTTCATTAGATTCTACTGACAAATTTAATGAGACACACGATGCCTGATAAGGTAGTTTATCAGCAACATACTCTTATAACACGAGGAGCTGATGCATATGCATTGTTTAATGTAGACTTCTACCAAATCGATACTACCTAAAAAAAGCTCTTAGAGTGGTGTAATCGAAAATTGTTAACTTAAGTGCAAAACAAAAAGTCACAAGTAGACCTTCGTTCGATGACCCAATCAAATTCATTAGAGAGAAGACGAGGATGGAAGGGTTAGTTTAGACTTTCTTTCACCGTTTCTTCTCCAGTCTAGGATCTCTTTGGGCAACTAAACTCCCTATGGTGATTAGCAAGCAAGGCTCTCTAATGACTTAATAATTCATTGTGCAAGTGTTTTGTAAGAGAAAAACATAAAATGAGATTCTAATGTAGTATTGAACGATGTTTTTTGCTTTTCGACCAAAGGTTGCTGTAAAAATGAGATAAGGGGTAAAAAACAACAACCAAGAACACGCATTAACTCTTTAATTATATCTTTTCTATAAAACCACAAAAATCTGAATACTACATTTGCTTGTTTGTTTGTTTGTTTGTTTTTTGGAACTTCGCACAAAGTTACTCGAGGGCTATCTGTGCTAGCCGTCTCTAATTTAGCAGTGTAAGACTAGAGGGAAGGCAGCTAGTCATCACCACCCACCGCCAATTCTTGGGCTACTCTTTTAACAACGAATAGTGGGATTGACCGTCACATTATAACGCCCCCACGGCTGAAAGGGCAAGCATGTTTGACGCGACGGGGATGCGAACCCGCAACCCTCAGATTAGGAGTCGCACGCCTCAACACGCTTGGCCATGCCGGGCCTTACTACATTTGCCAATATTATTTCTCAACTCGTGTTTATAATCCTCCTTATGTAAGTCAGGTTTTCATTTCATTTAAAAGTGAAACACAGCAGATCTCATAGTTAAAATTATAATCGGAACGTTCTATTCTTGCCTAGTGTGATTCAGCGTAAAGTCTGTGGTCTCGTAATGCTAAAAATGTGGTTTCGATACTCGCGGTGAGCGGAACATAGGTAATCCATTGTGAAGCTGAACAACAAACATAAGAAAACCTTCTCTCCTAACGATTTTAAAATTCTGATAGTTTTACAAGCTAACACATGCATTAACGTACTGGTTGCTTCATCAGCTGTGAAAGATACATTGTACCAATTTTTCTGAACACGAATTATTATTAAAAGAATCATTAGAAATCTGTAAAAATAAAACATATGCAACTTCAGTATCACTTCAGTTTGTTCGATGTCATAATTGTAGTAATTTTACTTTTATTTAAAATATTTTTCGATATTAGCATAATAACGCAAGAGAGAAATTTTTCTTTTTACAAGGTCGAATCTCCTCCTTCGAAAAGTGGTAAAATAAATATTTCTGTAGCGCTTAATTTTGTTACTAGATTTTGCTTTGCACAATAAGTTTGTGGTGGAAATAATTACCGTAATTACGTATGAAACGTGGTTGCTGAATTAGATCAACAAGCTGAACTGGATGGCACTTATGTGTTCTTAACACTTATGAAAAAACGAATGCCAATTTTAATGTTAGCCTCCGAAATTTCAAATTAATGCATTGTTTTGAATACAAAATTTCGTATTTGGCCATGTTGCTTGACTGAGTATAACTTGTAGATAGTATGTAAAAGAAATAGGTTAACTTAGGGCCAATCTGTATTAACTTTATAGTAACCTTTTGACTTTCTCTTTCTTAGACAGACACGCATATATAGTATGTAAAAGAAATAGGTTAACATAGGGCCAATCTGTATTAACTTTATAGCAACCTTTTGACTTTCTCTTTCTTAGACAGACACGCATATATATGTATTAGTGAAAATTAATATATTTTAGTGAAGTTAAGTAAGCAAAATTACAAGGAGGGAGTGCATTGAAAACAGCAAATCCAAACCTCTGATTAATTATATTAGTTTGTTATAACTTAAAAAACAAGCCAAAACAAAAACGAATTTAACCAAAACGCTGCATTAATTGTAAATATTCCAGGGTACAAGCTATAATGTGGGATTATAAAATATATCCTAGGTTTTGGAGGTGACTGACGAAGTAGGACCCACATTGCGGTGGGGATACAACGCCTATTGGTCTTAACTTCCATTCGCCAGTTTCACATAAGAAACAAAAGAGTAACAATAGATTTAGAATTAGAAATTAGGAGAGCCAGATGTGGGTGCTCAAGCCCATATTGTCCCACATTTATATAACTCTTCACTGCCTGCAGACAGTTGTGGAAAGGTAACTGCTCTTCCAAGTAAAGAAGAAGAAATTAACTGAAATAAAAATAAGAAAAAGAAAACCAGAAAATAAGGTACTACAATTTGGGGGTAAGTAAGTTGAAAATATATCTCTTGAAATTATAATTTAAGCTCCCAATATGGTAGAAAGGCACTAATTGACAGCATGGCAAACAAACTATCCCAGCATGAAGCATCCCATCCAGCTATACAAAACCTAGGGTACATTTTATAATCCCACATCACTGCTTGTGCCCTGGGATCTTTTCAATTATTGCAGCGTTTTGTTTAATTTATTTTTGCTTTGGCCTTTTGTAAAAGTTATAATAAACTAAAACGCAAGATATGTTTCTGGCACTATATTCTACACTATATTTTCTAGTTTGTTTTTCTCGACTATTCTTTAAGTTTCACTCTAGCTACGCTGAAACATACTGACTGAGCTATATTTACACTTTGAGACTGTACATAATTTGTGCAATAAATACTTTAAAAGCAGGCTTTTTCTACAAGTATAGATTTTGAAATGGGTTTTTTGATTAATGGTTGTAAGAAATGGTGTATAAATCAACCTTCATGACTTTTAAAGTACACAGAAAACGTGCTAAGCTCGTGTAGCGAAATTTGATAAATGTTGCGGAATATAGAGGATTGTACTAAAATATGTAATGAAAGTAAAAGCTGTGTTCATGTAAATAGTGTACAATCTATATATATCACAACTCCGATATTGTAACTCGGGTCCTGTCTCAAGAACCTTTCTTCGATTTTTTTTTACTTAAGTACACTCGCGAAAGGAAAATTATCTAGGATTATATGTGAAAACTTAATTAAAATTAATAAGTTCAAGGTAACTAGGAACGTGACAAGTACGAAAAAGTTTTAGACTTTGTTCGAAGGTGAAACATGTATATGAGCACGTGGAATGAACGTGCTTCTGGTTGATTGCATGTTACATGTGTTAGATGTTGTAAATTACGCTGATCTAATCTAGAATATATTTCAATTTTATCTACAATGAAATCTTGGAAAAATGTGTTTAATTTAACCAAACCATACGATAGTTAAGAATAAAGTAGCTGGTGTACAAAATAAATATTGTAAAGTAATTCAGTTCACTTTTAATAAACCAATTATATTCAAGCACCTGTGAAAATTTACTTTGGAGATATATATTCATATATAGTTCAGTAATTTGGTTTCAAAAAAAGAAAACACTCTTGCTTTCGGGCAACAGATTCAAGAACGAAGAACTGTTGTTTTAATCTGAAACTAAAAATTGGGCTGTCGGCGCTTTGCCCACTAAAGGAAATTAAGCCTCAGACTTAACTATTAAACTTAATGGAGTAGAAAGTTTAATTGATTATTAATAGTGGAATCTTATAAATAACGAATAAGGTGTTTGTGTGATACGTTTGTTGTTTGTTTTATTTCAAGGACGTAGTTCGGGGATCAAACTCCGAATGTGTTAGTAATGGCCTAGAACTGCCTCCTTCTATCTTAAGAAGGCCCGGCATAGCCAGGTGGGTTAAGGCGTGCGACTCGTAATCAAAGGTTCGCGGGTTCGCATCCCTGTCGCACCAAATATGCTTGCCATTTTAGCCGTGGGGGCGTTATAGTTTGACAGTCAATCCCACTATTCGTTGGTAAAAAGAGTAGCCCAAGAGTTGGCGGTGGGTGGTGATGACTAGCTGCCTTCCCTCTAGTCTTACACTGCTAAATTAGGGACGGCTAGCGCAGATAGCCCTCGGGTAGCTTTGCGCGAAATTCAAAAAACAAACAAAACAAACATCTATCTTAAGAAAAACATGAAAAATGAGAAATGAACACAAAAGTAAATGGCCGGAGTGAAAGTTACAGTGTGTCTACATTGGCAAGTTTAATTGTAATTTATTTAGGGTGTCCCTGAAAACTTGTCAGTAACTGTTATATTACTGATCTATCTACTAATAACCTTATACATATTCAGGAGCTGCGGATCTGATGCCTCAAAAGTTTTGCTTCAACTTTTCGTGTTATTGGAATAAGTCTTATACATAAGTATATTTGTTGTAGTTGTCAATAATATTCATCTTGCATTCGAACCATAGTTCTAATGATGTTTGATATGTGTATGAGATAGAATAACCGATCGTTAATTAATAGAAAGGAAAACAAACAATGTCACCTTACATCGTGTCAAGCACAGATTCTGTAAGACTAAAAGCGGTTAAGACATACTGAAACACGTGGTTTCAAATCTTATACAGGACAGGGCGTGAAAGGTTAACTTTCAATTCAAAGGTTTTTTTTACTATGAGACTGTTTATTCAGAAATGCCTTCAGTAAAAGTATAAAACAATTAAATATTTAGTATTGAGGAATCCTTTTTTAAATAAAATAAATAATTTACTACATAACACCACTAATTCTGTGCACTTTCAATACTGAATACATTTAATCATGTATTGAAGACTTTGTAATGGAAATTACTAACACAGTTTTGGTTCACTTATGTAGTACACTTTTAACAACGAAAGCGATTAATCTGTATCGAAGACTAAATAATCGAAATCACTGACATATTTTCCCCGTCGCGCCAAACATGCTCGCCCTTTCAGCCGTGGGGGCGTTATAATGTGACAGTTAATCCCACTATTCGTTGGTAAAAGAGTAGCCCAAGAGTTGGCGGTGAATGGTGATGACTAGCTACCTTTCCTCTGGTCTTACACTACTAATTAAGGACAGCTCGCACAGATAGCTTTGTGCGAAATTCAAAAAACAAACAAATAAACGAACTGGCATATTTTTCAATATAAAACATGCAGCTAAATTATGCTGCAAATAACCTATTTTAACATTATTTTCCCTTGAATACCGTTTTAAAAATAGTTATAAATTACAATGTTTAGTGAGTTTATATTCTCATTCACAACAAACGTGTTCCTCAGTAGATTACTGGCTACATACGAGCAGAAAGCCAAACACAGTAGCCCCACTTGGCTCTAAGGTACTAAGTGTAGGTTGATATATACAAGTAGTTTCTATCCAAACTAAAACCCTCTGTTTAAAGTGACTTAACTGCTGTTGAATTAAACATATTTTACTTTTTATTATTCTCGCTTTATTAATTTGATTAATTAAGTGCTCAAACTCTCCATATTTTGCTGCTCTAATATTCAATTTTGGAAGTTCAATCTAAATTCCTTGACAGCTGTTACAAACTCTAACTATGATTTCATAGCTCAGAAAATTAAAGAATCACTTCTTATAGATAAATATAAATCAATAATAAACAAAAACGTGGAGGATATCTCTGTTAGATTTATTTTATATAATAGCTTAGAAACCGCTTATACAGTTTATCTAATTTTGTTAAATACTAATTGGAGTACCCGTTCCTTGAACGGAATTTATATTAATTTATGATTAACAATAGGTTATCTTAGGACATGAAAAGTTGCTTCTCTTATATGTAGCAGTGAAAAATAAATACGCAAAAACGCCCATAAAAATTACAAAACACAAAACGTGAAATCGCAAATTTGCATGTATCTCTGCACGAATCCCAACAAACATTCACTCCAAATTTGAAGATACATTAAAAGGGGAATAGTAGTTGCAAGAAACGCAAAATCGAACACAAACTACAAACCCTAAAACTGAAAATTTATCTGTATCTCACTATAGACCCAATAAGCCTTCATAGAAGATGAGACAGCGGTCAAAAATACAAAAACACAAAATGAATTTATTGAATCTGCTTTAATGTATTTTTAGTCTTTTCCGTATAAGCTTTCTTTTTATTGTGTAATATTTCTTCGTGTAACGACAACGTTTATAACATTTTGGTTACGCATGCGCCATGGGCTTTGTAACGATTGGAATGATTACTTGCAAGATACACTCTTGTACATGGTTTAATTGTTATAACTAACACTCTTCATTAGAGTGATGGAGTTCATTACAGAAAACGTACATTCTTCTTAAACGTCGAGGAAATAAAAACAAACTTCGAAAGATTATCTTAAGTTCACGTTGTTAGATTTATTTGCAGACGATTGTAATACATTATTACGTTAGTAGAAGTACATCACGTGAAAAGACGTTCATTTGTTAATCACAACTGATTTACGTAATTACGCTCGTAAATAGGCCGTTTGTATCTTATTACCTTCAAGGTTTCTTTATCAGTTGGTCCCAGTCGGTACCGTGGTATATATGCAGACACACATCTCTGGAAACCAGGTTTCAATATCCAGGGTGGACAGAGCACAGGTAACGAACTGTGTATCCTTCCGCTTAATTCCAAACAAACAAACAAATCTTTTCTTATTTTATTTTTTCGAATTATACTACGTACTATTGTTACTATCTAAATAGAATGTAATAAGTAGAACATCGACAAACAAAAATCAAACAACTGAAGATTATTAGTGATTAAAGTGGGATACATTTTAATTTTTTTTTTCTCTTATATTATTTAAAGACAGCAGCAAACAATATTGTTGACAGTAGAAATAGTGTTGATTGAATTCAAATTATAAATAAAAGTACTAAGAAAAAACTTATTTTAACGTAGGAATGGTAAATATATAATGTATTATTGGTTTAGAATATTATCAAATAATCGTGATATAAACATAATTCAATTTCGAGTGTGCTTTATAATTCTAAAAGAAATTAATGTGGTGTAGCCACATTCCACGCATTTTCTACCCCTCTTATTTCGATGTAAAAATTTCCAAAAGTTTTCATTGTGTAACTCCGTCCCCCCCTAAAGGTACAGCAGAATGTCTGCGGTTCACATGGCTTGAAACCGGGTTTTGATGCCAGTGGTGAACAAAGCGGAGATAACCCATTGTGTAACATTACGCTTAACTTCAAACAAAAACTATTTTAAACTTTCAAAATACTTTGATAAATTTGGATTCATTAAGATATTCTTCTCCTGTTGTCATAAGTATTGTGATCGGATTTATTAAGATATTCTTCTCCTGTTGTCATAAGTATTGTGATGTTCGTATTTGTTTCGATGGCTGTTCTTGTGACAAACCTATTAACCCTAACCAAGTCACTCTTAAGTCTTAACGAAAAATCAGGTTTCATTAAGGGTGAGTGTTTGAAATTAAGTACAAAGCTACATAATGGGCTATCGGTACACTGCCCACCATGGGCATCGAAACCCAGTTTCTAGCGGTGTGAGTCTACAGATATTCCATTGTGTCACTAGAGGACGTTTCATTAAGAGCAGATCTGATTGAAATACTTTTAAAATATCTGTTTATCGAAGCAATCTGTAATCTGGAAATCTGTTCTGTATAGAGATATTTATTAATTTTCAAAAACAAATGAATTTACAAGATCGAATGTAGAAGTTGAAGTTTCCACCTTCAACCCTTGACATTCAAACCAATGATATTGTTAATTGAGACTAAATGTCAACTAATGAGCAATTCTGAAAACTACGTTTTACACATTAGACAGATTTGGTTAATCTACGGTAGTTTGGAGATAACGTTTGGAACTGCCATCATAGTTCATCATTAGGTCTTCTTTAGTGGTTTGCTTCAAAATGGTGTATGAAGCTCTTCAGTCGATGGAAGGTGATATGTTGTCCACTATCTAAACAGTAGATTAATTATTCATAGAACAATAGTGACACGTCAAACAAATTGCAGTTAAATTGGCCAATGTAGACGGATTGCATCTCTTTGTGTACGAAAGTATCAGAATATTTTAGTTTTGTGTTCAGTTATCGTGTTTTACTTAAAATGAAATGAGATCATTGCAGTGGGCACAGTGTAGATGGCCCTTTGTGTAAAACAAACAAACAATGGTGCTATGCCAGCTATTAACATTGTACAGTGACAGTCAATTAAAACTTATAACTATTACCTTCCAGTTTGATCTGAGCAGATATAGCAATATTTATAGTTTCAGTTCATATCGTTAAATATTGTTTGCATCTCTTTCTATACCTGAGTATCTAGGCCTCTATTCTATTAACTGACTATTGACTAACATAATATCGATTCCCCTCGATGAATTCAGCAGATAGCCCGATGTGGCTCTGCTATACGCAAAAACACATACAAACACACTTACATAATAACCTAAAGCAAATTAATGAAGAACAGATCAGTTAGCACACTGAATTTTCAGGTGTCAATAGAACACATAGTTAATGAGTTTAGCTGTTACTTTACTTGCTGCAATTAGCTTGCTACACTTGTGATTTATTTGGTTTAATATACATTAAAATACCACGTTCTTTATAGTGTCGCGCGCGTGTTTGTATGAGTACAGACAAAGACAGGAAGATTTCAGCCTAAATAATATCTATCATAGTAAAATGTAGATATAAAGAACAAGACCGCTGAAACTTAGCTTGTTATATGTGTCTTGCGTATTGTACGAATATAGAGCTAATACATTATCAACAATATCTCGAAACTCCATGGTTTCAGATATATACAGTACAAGAAAATTAAATAAAGTAAATGTATGGATGGCTAACACTAATCCTTCATAAACAATGCAAACAAGATCCAGGATAGTAGGGATGGCTAACATTAACCCTTCATAAACAATGCAAATACGATCCAGGATAGTAGTGATAGCTAACATTAACCCTTCATAAACAACGCAAACAAGATCCAGGATAGTGTGATGGCTAACACTAATCCTTCATAAACAATGCAAACCAGATCCAAGATAGTAGGAATGGCTAAAACCAATTTTTCATAAACAATGCAAACAAGATCCAACATAGTAGCGATGGCTAACACTAATCATTCATAAACAATGCAAACAAGATCCAAGATAGTAGGGATAGCTAAAACCAATCCTTTATAAACAATGCAAACAAGATCCAGGATAGTAGGGATGGCTAAAACTAATCCTTCATAAACAATGCAAACAAGATCCAGGATAGTAGGGATGGCTAACATTAACCCTTCATAAAGAATGCAAACACGATCCAGGATAGTAGTGATGGCTAACATTAACCCTTCATAAACACCGCAAACAAGATCCAGGATAGTGTGATGGCTAACACTAATCCTTCATAAACAATGCAAACCAGATCCAAGATAGTAGGAATGGCTAAAACCAATCCTTCATAAACAATGCAAACAAGATCCAGGATAGTAGGGATGGCTAACATTAACCCTTCATAAACAATGCAAACAAGATTCAGGATAGTAGTGATGGCTAATACTAATCCTTCATAATCAATGCAAACAAGATCCAAGATAGTAGCGATGGCTAACACTAATCCTTCATAAACAATGCAAACCAGATCCAAAATAGTAGCGATGGCTAACACTAATCCTTCATAAACAATGCAAACAAGATCCAAGATAGTAGCGATGGCTAACACTAATCCTTCATAAACAATGCAAACAAGATCCAAGATAGTAGCGATGGCTAACACTAATCCTTCATAAACAATGCAAACAAGATCCAAGATAGTAGCGATGGCTAACACTAATCCTTCATAAACAATGCAAACAAGATCCAAGATAGTAGCGATGGCTAACACTAATCCTTTATAAACAATGCAAACAAGATCCAAGATAGTAGCGATGGCTAACACTAATCCTTCATAAACAATGCAAACAAGATCCAAGATAGTAGCGATGGCTAACACTAATCCTTTATAAACAATGCAAACCAGATCCAAAATAGTAGCGATGGCTAAAACTAATCCTTCATAAACAATGCAAACAAGATCCAAGATAGTAGTGATGGCTAACACTAATCCTTCATAAACAATGCAAACAAGATCCAAGATAGTAGCGATGGCTAACACTAATCCTTCATAAACAATGCAAACAAGATCCAAGATAGTAGCGATGGCTAACACTAATCCTTTATAAACAATGCAAACAAGATCCAAGATAGTAGCGATGTCTAACACTAATCCTTCATAAACAATGCAAACAATATCCAAGATAGTAGGGATGGCTAACACTAATCCTTCATAAACAATGCAAACAATATCCAGGATATTAGGGATGGCTAACACTAATCCTTCATAAACAATGCAAACAATATCCAAGACAGTATGGATGGCTAACACTAACCCCTCATAAACAATGCAAACAATATGCAAGATAGTAGGGATGGCTAACACTAATCCTTCATAAACAATGCAAACAAGATCCAAGATAGAAGCAATGGCTAACACTAATCCTTCATAAACAATGCAAACAAGATCCAAGATAGTAGCTATGGCTAACACTAATCCTTCATAAGCAATTCAAACAATATCCAAGTTAGTAGGGATGGCTAACACTAATCCTTCATAAACAATGCAAACGAGATCCAGGATAGTAGGGATGGCTAACACTAATCTTTCATAAACAATGCAAACAAGATCCAAGATAGTAGCTATGGCTAACACTAATCCTTCATAAGCAATGCAAACAATATCCAAGATAGTAGGGATGGCTAACGCTAATCCTTCATAAACAATGCAAACGAGATCCAGGATAGTAGGGATGGCTAACACTAACCCCTCATAAACAATGCAAACAATATGCAAGATAGTAGAGATGGCTAACACTAATCCTTCATAAACAATGCAAACAAGATCCAAGATAGTAGCGATGGCTAACACTAATCCTTCATAAACAATGCAAACAATATGCAAGATAGTAGGGATGGCTAACACTAATCCTTCATAAACAATGCAAACAAGATCCAAGATAGTAGCTATGGCTAACACTAATCCTTCATAAGCAATTCAAACAATATCCAAGTTAGTAGGGATGGCTAACACTAATCCTTCATAAACAATGCAAACGAGATCCAGGATAGTAGGGATGGCTAACACTAATCTTTCATAAACAATGCAAACAAGATCCAAGATAGTAGCTATGGCTAACACTAATCCTTCATAAGCAATGCAAACAATATCCAAGATAGTAGGGATGGCTAACGCTAATCCTTCATAAACAATGCAAACAAGATCCAAGATAGTAGCGATGGCTAACATTAATCCTTTATAAACAATGCAAACAAGATCCAAGATAGTAGCGATGTCTAACCCTAATCCTTCAAAACCAATGCAAACAATATCCAAGATAGTAGGGATGGCTAACACTAATCCTTCATAAACAATGCAAACAATATCCAGGATATTAGGGATGGCTAACACTAATCCTTCATAAACAATGCAAACAATATCCAAGACAGTATGGATGGCTAACACTAACCCCTCATAAACAATGCAAACAATATGCAAGATAGTAGGGATGGCTAACACTAATCTTTCATAAACAATGCAAACAAGATCCAAGATAGAAGCAATGGCTAACACTAATCCTTCATAAACAATGCAAACAAGATCCAAGATAGTAGCTATGGCTAACACTAATCCTTCATAAGCAATTCAAACAATATCCAAGTTAGTAGGGATGGCTAACACTAATCCTTCATAAACAATGCAAACGAGATCCAGGATAGTAGGGATGGCTAACACTAATCTTTCATAAACAATGCAAACAAGATCCAAGATAGTAGCTATGGCTAACACTAATCCTTCATAAGCAATGCAAACAATATCCAAGATAGTAGGGATGGCTAACGCTAATCCTTCATAAACAATGCAAACGAGATCCAGGATAGTAGGGATGGCTAACACTAACCCCTCATAAACAATGCAAACAATATGCAAGATAGTAGAGATGGCTAACACTAATCCTTCATAAACAATGCAAACAAGATCCAAGATAGTAGCGATGGCTAACACTAATCCTTCATAAACAATGCAAACAATATGCAAGATAGTAGGGATGGCTAACACTAATCCTTCATAAACAATGCAAACAAGATCCAAGATAGTAGCGATGGCTAACACTAATCCTTCATAAACAATGCAAACAATATGCAAGATAGTAGGGATGGCTAACACTAATCCTTCATAAAGAATGCAAACAAGATCCAAGATAGTAGGGATGGCGCTTGCACTATCTTATATAATAGCACAGGCATACAGTGTAGTAGAATGTTAACATAAATTAACTAGATAAATGAAACTTAAATGTTATTGAATAGTTATATATATTAATACATGTTAATTCTTGCCTGCGCCATTACGTAGGGATAATACAAATGCTGTCACAACTGTCATGTTTCTATTGTTTTGAACGATTGGTATTAGACATCCTTACATTTACTTCGTTTTAAAAAGTTTTTCTCTAGTTGTTTACTTTTCTTAATACAGTGTTTCAGTAAACATAGGAAGGTTGTAGTGATAACCAAGTTTTAAATATAATAAGGTTTAACTGTAATATCTATTGGTTATGTATTACTGGCTGCAAATTCTTGTACTTAATCTTTTTTAAGGAACATCAAAGTTATGTAAGAAAGCTAACTTCAAGGGGTAATAATAACATTGTTTACACTAGAATTACGATTTTTAAAAATTGCTACTAGTTATTAACAATACATATAAAAGCGGATACTCCATTTGAAACTATGTCGCCTCAGTGAAATAGGTTTACGCCATTGTTTTGGCTTTTGTTATCACGTAAAGTGTCAGAAGAAAGAAGAACTTGCAAATGAAGAAACTATAGTTTTTGTTATGATGTTTACAGGCATTACCACAGCTTGTGACTCAGTAACTACATGGATATTGATGTAAAGGGAAACACGGTACAGTATTGTAAATGTCTGATAACTTATTAAGGATATATTTAAAATACCCTTTGGATGAACAATCCGAGCCATCCCTACATAGGCAGTGCTACTGCCTGCCTGATAAGCCCTGTTAAATAATGTTAGTTGGTAATTTTTTCTCTTTAAATAGCTTATTTACCATGTGATAACCATAAAGGTATGATAATTATTTTATAAGAGAAGCAATAAGTGTATAAATAAAACCCAGATAATACATAAAAAATAAACATCTATGAGCTCTGATTCAAAGATTTCATCTTATTCTGCTTTAAGTTTTGTACACTTGGAAATTCTGTGTAAAGTGTTACTAATTTGACGCTCTGATAATAGTAATATATTATATAAGTATATAAATATATATAAATGTTTATATAAATTTATTATAACCAAAAACAAGCTGAAACAAAAATTAAAGTAACAGAATAGTTTAATAATTTTATTTAAAGTTTCTTCATTAAATTAATTAACTATTAATTTTTGTATCGGTATTTCAACATTATTAATAAAATATTGTAATTAATTACAAAATTTTACAATATCTGAATAATTATGAAATTATAATGTTTGTAACAGAAGGGCATGGTACACTACTATTAAAAGAGGGTAAACCATATATTGGTAAACCCATATTGTATTGATGTCACCCGTTATTTTAACTTTTAAACATAAATAATGTGCTTTCGTATTAGATATTGAAGTATTTTCAATTTCTAATTCTATTGTACAAATAGTGTTAATAACATTATTTATTTCATGATTATTTATTCTAATCAAACCATCTCTATATATGTAGTAGCATAATTCGTTTACTAGGTCAACAGTTAGTGCTGTTTTCTACCATAATAGATTCTGCAATGCCAACTTCAAGAGGTAAGTTTATTTAATTTACTTATCCCAAGACAGTAGTACCTTATCTTCATTTTTTCTTCTTCATCTATACTTTTGACAGCAGTCACCTTTCCACAACTGTCTGCAGGCAGAGAAGAGTGATATAGATGTGGAACGTTGTAGGTTTGAGCATCCACATCTCACTCTTCTAATTTCTATTTCTATTATTTTAATTTTATTCTTTTATTTTATTTCTTTATGTGAAACTGGCGATTGGAGGTTAAGACTGATAGACGGTGTATCCCCACCGCAATATGAGTCCTATTTCCACAGTCACCTACAAAACCTAGGGTACATCCTATATCCGACATTATAGCCAGAACTCTGGGATCCTTTCACAGCTGCAGCGTTGTTTATTTTAGTTTCGGCTTGTTTTTGGTTATAACAAACTAACGTTAGTCAGAGTTTTGTGTTTGTTGTTTTTTAACTGAGTCCTTCTTTTTAACTTTGTCTTAATTTACTTAACTATTCAGTATTAATATTCTCTTTAAATGTTTATATAAATATGTAATACATGTATTAAAATTTACGACACATACATATAATAGTTCGAAATAAAGAAGAAAATATTTTTTTATGACGAGCAAATTGGAAAGGTTTAACCTCGTCATTTCCATTCATCCATAGACTACTTTTATAGAAATTGCATTTCTTTCACATCTACCTTGCTTCTAAGCTGCAACGTTTAAACTAACTAGGGTTCCTCAGATAACCTCAGTTCTTACAGTTGTTTGTAGAAGGACGTGAGGTTTTCTAAAATAATTGAACCAAGCAAATTAATTTCGCCTTCTTTAGAAACGGAACAAGCAACCTAAGAAGCTTGATAGAATTATACCTTGATGAACTTTATCTGAATGACGTAAAGAGTAACTTTGAAGTAAGTCTTTTAAAAGACCAACGGGTCTGTATATAGATTATCTGTTTAGAACATCCATCAAACGCAGCCGTGAAGCAAATTATCTCAAAACCCAAGCATTGTGTACAAACTAAAAAAATAACTGAGAAACCACCACATGTTCTAAAGAGTAACACAGCTTTTTCAGGAAGACGTTTCTTTTAGTTTTGATTGAAAGAATTTTTAAGAGATTTCAATGCGGTGTTTATTTAACCCTTTTGTGCTTTTAAAATATGTGAGTTTGTTATTACTTTAAAAAATGTAATTGTTAAAGTAGTTTTTTAATTTCATATATTTAACTTCGGTAAAATCAACAGCTCATATGTAACTTTTTCAAAATTTAATATTAATAATTAATTTTATTTTTTTATACTGACAAATACAATATTCAATTTGTCTGAGAAACACTTAAACGTTTTTATTCTAACGAACTTAATTTATTACAAGTTTTGAAGATCATTAAATGCGTTCCTGATTCGCATTTTCAGAACGTATGTTGGAATGAAAAATTTATTTGCCTATATGAAGGCTAAACGAACGTTCGAGTTCGTGTTATTTATCTTGAAACTAATAACTTTGTATATATGTTACTAACACTGTATATTCAGTTTTTTGAATAATACTTATGGTGCAGTATTAAGATCATTAAGAAAAAAATATTTCATTCACGAGATAGTCTGTGTAATTTTAACCTACATAAATATCAGTTTTATATCAAAATAATATTCTAATTTTTTTATTAGAGGATAATTTATGATTTTTGAAACTATGACAGCTCAGTACAATACTTTACAAGCCAACTTAACAGTTTCCAACTAAATATTTCCCACATGAACGACAGTTGGTTTAAGAAAGCTTGAAAATAATTTATTCATTTGAAATAAGTTTATCAGGATCGTTTTTCATTGTAAAGTAATGAGTTTCTATTATATTCTTAACGAAGTTTTAATACTGCATAAACATATAAAAACAGTGGCATAATATGACCTGATTGATATATACTTTGAAGTTATTTTCAAAAAAGCACTTAGTTTCCTATTGTAGTAAAACTTTTCTTATAACTAAACAAATAAAATAAGTTACGAGTTTTAATAATTTTTCAAATGTCAACAAATTTACAGCTGAAAATGTATTTTTTATACAAGCCTTCTGTACTGATTATGAACGAAATATCTCTTGATCATTAAAAGTTTTGAATATGCACACATGAAATTATGAGAAGAGATAAAAACATGTACGAAAGGTCTCACTGCAAAGTCTATATAATGTGGACGAAAATAAACAAATGCGCAGCACCTTTCTGTCGAACAGATATATGCACCCATGTAGGCATTTTGTTTCGAGAATCCGTTCTAGTTATTATAAACAAAATGAAGTTCTTACACTGCACAGATGAAACTTCAATAATAGAAAACAGAAACCATTAAGGCACGCAATGCAACCGCTGTAAATCTGAGAGTTATTTGTTCGCGACCCATTTCTCTAAAATCATGCTCGCTTCGTCAGTACCTTTGCGTTACGAGATTGACGATCACATTCCACTATTTGAAAAGCTGACGTGGACGTTGTTGATGTCTCCTCTGTCGTATATCAGCTTAAAACAAGAGTTATGCTCAAATAGCCCTTGGGTAGCTTTGCACGAAAACTTTGAAACACAAAAACTAGGCACTTTCGCGTTAGTCTGGACTCTACCCAAAGCAGAAAGGTATAGCATTAGGTAATTTTTGTCATGCAAATTTAATAATAATAAAGCCAGAAAATAAACATGTCCTTTGGCACTTTACCGCACTTTTTCTCCATGAGTGCTTAATTGAACATATATGTTCTATAACATATTAAACATGGAAAAGATTTAAATAAGTTATATGTTAGACACGTTACGGTATTAAAAAATAGATTGTTATTTTACTTCACATTTCTTTTTTGAAGGGAAATATATTAAAAAACTGCCCATTCGAGACTCTTTGAGATAAAAGTGTTCTCAGAAGTTTCGTATTAAAATTAGAAATTACTATAAGAAACAACAGCACTGATGACACTTTTCAATTGAAACTGATTCTACTGTGTGGTTGAAGAACAGGCTTACCAATAAAGTAAGAGCAACCAACGTTTACTCGAGTAACTTTCATTTAAGTCTAAAATACAAGTTACGCTAGTTTTATTTCATCGATATTGTAGGCTTAATATAAACCAACATTTTTTTTCTCTTGATAGCTGCGTTGATTGTTTTAGTACAAAAGTACACAAAGTACATTATGGGTATGTTGCATTTATTGGTGTGATCGAATTCCGAGTTCTACTGTTATGAGCTTACCGCTAAACTGGTGCTATGTGTGTTTTATTACAGTTTAAACATGATATCAAAAACCAAAATTATGTATATTGAATAGTGGAAAACGTTCATATAAACTAAACACAAACAACTAGTTAATATAACCTTACATATGACCAGTTGGTTGGGGCTCGACTTGCAATTTCCGGTTTCGAATCCCTGTGTCACCAAACATACTCGCCCTTTCAGTCATGGGATGTTATAAAGTGGTGGTCAATTTCACTATTCGTTGGTAAAAAGTAACCAAACAGTTGGTGATGTGTAGTGGTGATTAGCTGCCATCCTTCTAGTCTATCATTGTTACATTAGGGACGACTACAACAAATAATTCTCGTGTAGCTTTGCGCAAAATTTAAAACAAACCAAAGGTATTCGTTCTGGGAAAAATGTTAATTTTTCTAACAATTAACAAGTTTTCTATATCATTTATTTTAGCGAAAACATCTCTCATGTGACTTTCGACAATTAAATTATTTAGTTTACCAAAAAATAAAGTACAATAGCAATAATAAACTAGTTCCACAACTATTCAAATCTCGAAATCAATCAACATTAAAATTTGAGTAAATGTATTGGAAGTACATGTATTTTCGCATGACGTAATTCTATCAGACTCTTTTCGTTGGTTTCTACACAACTGAAAAATATTATTTGTGGCCAAAATCTCACTAGACCCGATAAGGCTTAAGAACAACATGTAAGTATTTACTTTGAAGTGTCAGTCACTGATATTTATTTCTAGCTGAACAACATCGAGCAGAAATTACCTCTGTCACTACTGAGACTTGAAGGACAGTTAATCCTCTGAGCAATCTATCAACGTAACCGGATTAACAGCGATCCTATTGTCTTACGCCGGCTTAACCAGAACTTCACGTAAAGACCTTCACAGTTTTATTCAAGCTGTATAATGTTGATTAAATCTTATTAAGAAAAGTTTCAAAATAGAACAGTTTAGTTGTACGATATCTCAAAGGCAAGTTTTAACGTTCCTAAAGCACAGAAAGAACGAGAGAAGTTTATTACTGCTTTTCGTATTCAAATGGAGTCCTCATGATAAAATATGAGTAAAAACACAAACTACACAACGCAGTAAAACTAAAATCCTATTCATGGCTTATAAAATAATGTTATTATAGGATTAGGGTAATTTTATTATTTTGTATTAAGATTTCACGAAACTACGTGTTTTTCCAACATCTGAACAAAGTTGTTAATTACTTTTATTTTACTTCGTTTGTATCTTAGTAATTGTAAGGTTTGAATATAAATTAAAAACACTAAAATATACATGTCTAATGAATAGTAGAACATGCGTTTATTTACATAAAGAGAAATATAAAGTTTAGCGGTAATCACTATAACCTTTACATTTGTCAATGATAAATTTTTATCACTCACTTTACTTACATAGAGTTTTTTCTTATGCAGGTTTCAAACATAATTTGCTGAGAACGTGATGTACAGGGTTTAATATTCTACATATTTTCAACTTTGTGTAAACATTCATACAAGTTATTAACTATTATTATGATTAATGTCAATAATAAATTAGAATACTAATTTTCTCCCACCATAAATACTCTTTATATGTTATGGCTTTTAGTCCTACCATGAAGGATTGTCCTGTAATATTGATATGTGTTTTACTGCAGCTAAAAGTCATTACTCCAGATATGTGTGCAGTAACTTTTAAATACTACGAGGAACATCCAAACTATTGTTCATCCAGATTCATTCTGCAGCTTGTTATACTAATAAAGTGATGGTTTTGTTTCTTCTTCATTGTTTACATGGTTTTCAAACTCCTACATCAGTTCTCTTAAGTCAATGCGAGAATTTTTTCATTGAAAAATTCATTATGAAAAACAACAACAAAAAAACGGATTGAATATACATTTTTAACGTTGTTTTTTGCACTCTTATCAAACTAAATAATTAAGATGAAATCAATGCATTTTTTTTAATTCAGCTTTTCCAGACGTATTGATAAGAAATTGTAATGTTTTTTGTTTTTTTTACATTGCTTCGTAACACGAGTTGATTTCGCAATAACTCACCTGTTAACAAAAATAACACGTAACGGTGTTATCAAGCAGTACGAAACAGTGTGGAAGTGGAATTATTTCAGGAAACACAAGGTGGACGGTAGGTGACTCACACCTTTAGTAGTTTTCTAAATTAAATACTCCAGGTATGTAATACCTAATATACTGAAAGTAGTGTGTTATAGATATTACACTTTAGGTGGCTGAAAGTAGTGAGTTATATATATAGATCTTATACTCCAGATGACTGAAAGTAGTGTGTTATAGATATTACACTTTAGGTGGCTGAAAGTAGTGAGTTATATATATAGATCTTATACTCCAGATGACTGAAAGTAGTGTGTTATAGATATTACACTTTAGGTGGCTGAAAGTAGTGAGTTATATATATAGATCTTATACTCCAGGTGACTGAAAGTAGTGTGTTATAGATATTACACTTTAGGTGGCTGAAAGTAGTGAGTTATATATATAGATCTTATACTCCAGGTGACTGAAAGTAGTGTGTTATAGATATTATACTTTAGGTGGCTCAAAGTAGTGAGTTATATATATAGGTCTTATACTCCAGGTGACTGAAAGTGGTGTGTTATAGATATTACACTTTAGGTGGCTGAAAGTAGTGTGTTATATATATAGGTCTTATACTCAAGGTGACTGAAAGTAGTGTGTTATAGATATTACACTTTAGGTGGCTGAAAGTAGTGAGTTATATATATAGATCTTATACTCCAGGTGACTGAAAGTACTGTGTTATAGATATTACACTTTAGGTGGCTGAAAGTAGTGTGTTATATATATAGGTCTTATACTCAAGGTGACTGAAAGTAGTGTGTTATAGATATTACACTTTAGGTGGCTGAAAGTAGTGAGTTATATATATAGATCTTATACTCCAGGTGACTGAAAGTAGTGTGTTATAGATATTACACTTTAGGTGGCTGAAAGTAGTGAGTTATATATATAGGTCTTATACTCAAGGTGACTGAAAGTAGTGTGTTATAGATATTACACTTTAGGTGGCTGAAAGTAGTGAGTTATATATATAGATCTTATACTCCAGGTGACTGAAAGTAGTGTGTTATAGATATTACACTTTAGGTGGCTGAAAGTAGTGAGTTATATATATAGATCTTATACTCAGGTGACTGAAAGTAGTGTGTTATAGATATTACACTTTAGGTGGCTGAAAGTAGTGAGTTATATATATAGATCTTATACTCCAGGTGACTGAAAGTAGTGTGTTATAGATATTATACTTTAGGTGGCTCAAAGTAGTGAGTTATATATATAGGTCTTATACTCCAGGTGACTGAAAGTGGTGTGTTATAGATATTACACTTTAGGTGGCTGAAAGTAGTGTGTTATATATATAGGTCTTATACTCAAGGTGACTGAAAGTAGTGTGTTATAGATATTACACTTTAGGTGGCTGAAAGTAGTGAGTTATATATATAGATCTTATACTCTAGGTGACTGAAAGTACTGTGTTATAGATATTACACTTTAGGTGGCTGAAAGTAGTGAGTTATATATATAGATCTTATACTCCAGGTGACTGAAAGTACTGTGTTATAGATATTACACTTTAGGTGGCTGAAAGTAGTGTGTTATATATATAGGTCTTATACTCAAGGTGACTGAAAGTAGTGTGTTATAGATATTACACTTTAGGTGGCTGAAAGTAGTGAGTTATATATATAGATCTTATACCCAGGTGACTGAAAGTAGTGTGTTATAGATATTACACTTTAGGTGGCTGAAAGTAGTGAGTTATATATATAGGTCTTATACTCAAGGTGACTGAAAGTAGTGTGTTATAGATATTACACTTTAGGTGGCTGAAAGTAGTGAGTTATATATATAGATCTTATACTCCAGGTGACTGAAAGTAGTGTGTTATAGATATTACACTTTAGGTGGCTGAAAGTAGTGTGTTATATATATAGGTCTTATACTCAAGGTGACTGAAAGTAGTGTGTTATAGATATTACACTTTAGGTGGCTGAAAGTAGTGAGTTATATATATAGATCTTATACTCCAGATGACTGAAAGTAGTGTGTTATAGATATTATACTTTAGGTGGCTGAAAGTAGTGAGTTATATATATAGATCTTATACTCCAGGTGACTGAAAGTAGTGTGTTATAGATATTACACTTTAGGTGACTGAAAGTAGTGAGTTATATATATAGATCTTATACCCAGATGACTGAAAGTAGTGTGTTATAGATATTATACTTTAGGTGGCTGAAAGTAGTGAGTTATATATATAGATCTTATACTCAGGTGACTGAAAGTAGTGTGTTATAGATATTACACTTTAGGTGGCTGAAAGTAGTGAGTTATATATATAGATCTTATACTCCAGGTGACTGAAAGTAGTGTGTTATAGATATTACACTTTAGGTGGCTGAAAGTAGTGAGTTATATATATAGGTCTTATACTCAAGGTGACTGAAAGTAGTGTGTTATATATATAGATCTTATACTCCAGATGACTGAAAGTAGTGTGTTATAGATATTACACTTTAGGTGGCTGAAAGTAGTGAGTTATATATATAGATCTTATACTCCAGATGACTGAAAGTAGTGTGTTATAGATATTACACTTTAGGTGGCTGAAAGTAGTGAGTTATATATATAGATCTTATACTCCAGGTGACTGAAAGTAGTGTGTTATAGATATTACACTTTAGGTGGCTGAAAGTAGTGAGTTATATATATAGATCTTATACTCCAGGTGACTGAAAGTAGTGTGTTATAGATATTATACTTTAGGTGGCTCAAAGTAGTGAGTTATATATATAGGTCTTATACTCCAGGTGACTGAAAGTGGTGTGTTATAGATATTACACTTTAGGTGGCTGAAAGTAGTGAGTTATATATATAGATCTTATACTCTAGGTGACTGAAAGTAGTGTGTTATAGATATTACACTTTAGGTGGCTGAAAGTAGTGAGTTATATATATAGATCTTATACTCCAGGTGACTGAAAGTACTGTGTTATAGATATTACACTTTAGGTGGCTGAAAGTAGTGTGTTATATATATAGGTCTTATACTCAAGGTGACTGAAAGTAGTGTGTTATAGATATTACACTTTAGGTGGCTGAAAGTAGTGAGTTATATATATAGATCTTATACTCCAGGTGACTGAAAGTAGTGTGTTATAGATATTACACTTTAGGTGGCTGAAAGTAGTGAGTTATATATATAGGTCTTATACTCAAGGTGACTGAAAGTAGTGTGTTATAGATATTACACTTTAGGTGGCTGAAAGTAGTGAGTTATATATATAGATCTTATACCCAGGTGACTGAAAGTAGTGTGTTATAGATATTACACTTTAGGTGGCTGAAAGTAGTGTGTTATATATATAGGTCTTATACTCAAGGTGACTGAAAGTAGTGTGTTATAGATATTACACTTTAGGTGGCTGAAAGTAGTGAGTTATATATATAGATCTTATACTCCAGGTGACTGAAAGTAGTGTGTTATAGATATTACACTTTAGGTGGCTGAAAGTAGTGAGTTATATATATAGGTCTTATACTCAAGGTGACTGAAAGTAGTGTGTTATAGATATTACACTTTAGGTGGCTGAAAGTAGTGAGTTATATATATAGATCTTATACTCCAGGTGACTGAAAGTAGTGTGTTATAGATATTACACTTTAGGTGGCTGAAAGTAGTGAGTTATATATATAGATCTTATACTCCAGGTGACTGAAAGTAGTGTGTTATAGATATTATACTTTAGGTGGCTCAAAGTAGTGAGTTATATATATAGATCTTATACTCCAGGTGACTGAAAGTAGTGAGTTATATATATAGATCTTATACTCCAGGTGACTGAAAGTAGTGTGTTATAGATATTATACTTTAGGTGGCTCAAAGTAGTGAGTTATATATATAGATCTTATACTCAGGTGACTGAAAGTAGTGAGTTATATATATAGATCTTATACTCCAGGTGACTGAAAGTAGTGTGTTATAGATATTATACTTTAGGTGGCTCAAAGTAGTGAGTTATATATATAGATCTTATACTCCAGGTGACTGAAAGTAGTGAGTTATATATATAGATATTATACTCTAGGTGACTGAAAGTAGTGTGTTATAGATATTACACTCTAGATGACTGAAAGTAGTGTGTTATATATAGATCTTATACTCCAGGTGACTGAAAGTAGTGTGTTATAGATCTTATAATTTAGACGGCTAAAAGTAGCGTGTTATAGATCTTTATATTTTATATAGCTAAAATTAGTGTCTTACGGAAATTGCACTTTAGGTGAGAAAGAAAATGTAATCTATCAGTGTACGTGTAATTCAAGGAGCAGAAATCTATTGAAATTTTAACATTTATAAAGATTTTAAAAATATTTCGTCTCAGTTACCAAAGGAAGAAACTAACATCAGAAACTAAGTACATTAAATGAATAAGATGAGAATATTTGATACTTTCATGTGTAATATATGTGTGTACGTAAATCATTATAAGTGTGTCGCTTTCTTATTCTCAAGAAAATGTACGGAGCTATTATTAGAGCATTCGACTTAAAACCAATTCGGAACACCTTGGAACTTTGGTAAAGTATATTTCAGATTAAATATTAAAAAGGTATTTTGTCTTTACAAAAACTATATTATGTATTTATATATAAGACTAGCAGTTTGGCAAGGAATCTGATAAGCAGATTGCACTGTAGAGGGCCTCAAGTAATCTGGTTATAGTTGATACAGTTTACAAGGATAGCAGACCAGATTCGCTTGGTTTAATTTTTTGTTTATCTCTAGTGACGCCTTAGATATTCAAGTAGTAAGAAGGAGATTCCCTCAAAAAAGTAATAAATGTCTTCCCTCTGAAAATTTGCAACTCGCTAGCGTACAATAAGGGCTTCTAGTTTACTTGTTCCCTGTAAAACGTGTTGACAGAGGTAGGCTTTAAAAGCTTGTCCGACCGACTAAATTACTGTAATGATGATGTTAAACTTTCTGTTGCTGTAAGAATGGTTTTCTTCTTGAAGCTATGTTGTTGTAGTTTGAGACCACTGTATTGCAGCCACACAGAAATAACTCGATAATCTGTAAAATAATAAAGTTATTTCTATGTCATTTCATTGTCTTGAGATATTACTGTTCTTCATCTCAACGTTTCTACTGATGTTAGTCTAAATGATACCAATAACTAAAGAAAAACCGTTAAAACAGCAAAGTATATTGACTAATGACAGCATATTTTATTTTTGGCGAATATTTTGAATTTATTTTATAAATAGTGTTTTGTTATTAATGTTTGTTTGTTTTTATAAATACGGTGCAGTACATGTAAATAAGTATTTCATTCTATTTTTATGAACTCACATACAAAGAGAATATTCGTGACAAGGGTTTGAAAAGTTATTTTAATTTAAGTCAAATTTAACTTCGAAAATGCTTCTTTTATTGAAAAAGAGAATCGACCAAATTTGTTTATTTCAACTCTTGTAGTAGGAGGATGTTCACTGGTAGGTAACAAAAAGTCCGTAACACTGAAGTTTCGTAAGAAATTCTACTTAAGTTTAGGATTACAGCTTAGAATAGTTTAGGATTACAGCTTAGAATATAGATGCGAGAAGAACATTAGGCAATGTTTTACAACTCATACTGGTGAGGCACTCGACTCGTAATATCCGGGTCGCGGATTTGAATCCCCGTCACACCAAACATGCTCACTCTTTCAGCCGTGTGTGCGTTACAATATGATGGTCAATCCCACTACTCGTTGGTAAAAGAGTAGCCCAAGAGTTGGCGGAGGGTGGTGAGGACTAGCTGCCTTCCCTCTAGTCTTACACTGCTAAATTAGGGACGGCTAGCGCAGATAACCCTCGTGTAACTTTCCGTAAAATTCAAAAGCGAACAAACAACTCATACGGAAGTGTCTAGGCTAATTACTCTCAATATTACTGCTCGAGAGTGTATATTATTTTAGAAAGATAAAAATATTTATATTTTTATATCACATATATATATATATACACACACACATATGTATATGCGTGTCTGTTTAAGAAACTGTTACTACTTTTTTTGAGCAGGGTCGTTTTACATTTCAGGTTGTGTCAAAGATATAGCAGATGCACACTGGAACAATGCAGGGAAAAAGTCACGTGATTTAAGGTAGATAAATTATAGGGTTCGTAGGGTTCGTTTCACTTTACGCTGGTATTTCCTTGTTGGAATCACAAAACTAGTATGATAATGTTCTGTCCGAAGCATAAAAGAAACTGGTAGAAGAGTTACACTTACGTCACGAATGTAGATAATAATATTATAGCATTTCATTAAAACTTCGAATAAAGTTGAACTCATGAGAAATCTATTTCTTTATTTCTGTTGTATGACACACTTCAATGGTGAGACCTGGCATTTATTATTTTCAATAAACGCTGCAATTATGCAACAAAGTTCTGAATCTTTCAACCGTTAGCGTTCCTTTAACAGCCTCAATTAAGAAAGATTACTCGTTTTTTTCTAAATACGTAGTTTTAGAACTACAGAAAGATAGAGTTATCTCATGACTCCAAGTTGTGGTTATTACAAAAACTAATGGAAATGAGTTATTTCGGATTTTTGAAAACTGAAACTTTTGATAACTCAATTTCCTTATGTGTGCACGTTTCGTGATAAAACAAATAAACATTCTCATAGGAGATTGTGATATGTTATTATGCCTAAGTTATTATAAATATAAATTTCATTTACAAGAGCTAATGCTTTAATTGCTCTATCGAATTATCATATTCGACTACATGCATATATCATTGTCATATTTGACTCTACGCATAATTATCATATACAACCATATGCATGTATTATTATTACTTTTGACCACATACGTTTATGATTATCGTATTTGGCTATATTCATATGTCATTAATTCAATTTATAAGAAGTCCTAATTATTTTTATTAATTAGCTAAAATTTGTTTTCTAAATTTGCTGTAATGGAACAAAGATGGTTTCTGATTGTCAGTTACTCAGTGATGGCGAGAAAACCCACTTATAGAGAAAAATATACATGTAAAAACGGCTGGTTTGGATTGAGAAATTTTTTTTATATAGAGGAGCGAACAACTTTTCGACCTTCTTCGATCATCGTCAGGTTCACAAAGAAAGAAAGAGGTAACTGACCGATAGCTGACCACATGTTTGAAGGGGGTTGTGTAACTGAGTGTAGTATTTAGTATTTGGGTGTTTTCTATGATTATGTTGTGTTTATTTGATTTGCATAGAAAACACCCAAATACTAAATAAAGAAACAAACATAAACAAACGCAAAATTAAAGAAGCCTTACTTATACAACAACTTAAACCCAAAATAAACCAATATAAAGGAACACCTTTATACCTATATTAAAAATAATTAAATAAATAATATAAAATTATATATTCAAACATCTAACACCGCCATCTACATTCCGACACTCAGTTACACAACCTCTTTTAAGCATGTGGTCAGCTTCCGGTCAGTTACCTCTTTCTTTCTTTGTGAACCTGACGACGACCGAAGAAGGTCGAAACGTTGTTCGCTCCTCTACAAAAAAGAATTTTCTCAACCCAAACCAGCTGTTTTTACATATATATTTTTTGTCAGTTACTCAGTTTAAAATACTATCAAATTGTGGTCGAAATAGGCATCCACTGAATGCTTCGCTTGAGTTTTCTCCAAACATCTTACGTATTCTTCATATTAAGGTAATAGACCACATAAAGTATATATATGATAAAAGTGCATCTGTAAGTTAGTCACATCAAAAACTAAGCTAAGTCTAAACGCATAGAACAGAAAAGTGACGCTCCGGTGATCACACAATGCAGTGAGAGCTGACAATGCCTTTTCTGCGCGAGACGCGAGGCGTGAAGAGTTGATTCTCTTTATTTTCGTGCCCTGATGGGCATTCAGCGATGAGAAGAACGTGCTTAATCAACCAAACTGTGCAAAATTGAAGGTGCATTATGAGCAAGAAGATTTGAATACTAATGTACCCAAACCACACAAACCACTTTGATTGTCATATTTTCTACAACTCATAAAATGATTAGTTTTCTTCTTGATTGCCAATAGAGATAAGAAGACCTGCCTTCCAGTGTTTATCTATTCTTCCTGCAGAGGTCTAAACTCTGAAAAAAAACGCGCACTCACTCGCTTTTTGCCATTTTGTAAAGCTGCTAATTTCAAATAAATTTACACTTTAATAACTAATTATGACACCATAAGCCACGAAAAGTCTAGCACGAAATATTATAAACTTGGTGTCATTAGAAGAACGAAGTTTTTATTTCATATTACAATTTTTTCTATAGAAGGTGAATTAAGTTTAATACAATTTATATTAATGTCTCTTAATATATCATTTTGCAAAAGGAATAAAATTTGAAAATTTTATATCACGAGTCAATTAATGTGATAACTTAATTTAAAAAAACAAAACGAAATAGGCTGCCATAAATGTAGTAGTTTAAGTAACTTCTAAGTTACTAAATAAATTAATAGTAATGTTTTTTTCTCTCTCTTTTTGTTTGAATTACTTTGGCCTCCAGTAAGGAATACTATGAATACATAAGTTTTGTTAGTCACCACCTTTAGTAGCTCGCTTCTTCTTCTGTTAATAGTACATAATTTACTGTGATATTTCAGACATAAGAGATATCCTGCAAGAAGTTATAAGTACAGGAATGTCCCACTTAAAGGATAAGCCATACAAAAAAGCTGAGTAGGAATACTGAGAGTATTAGAGCGAGTAGTAAAGAAAGATCGCCCGGCATGGCCAGGTGGTTAAGGCACTCGACTCGTAATCTGAGGGTCGCGGGTTCGAATCCCCGTCCCACCAAACATGCTCGCCCTTTCAGCCGTGTGTGCGTTACAATGTAACGGTCAATCCCAATACTCGGTAAAAGAGTATCCCAAGAGTTCGCGGAGGGTGGTGATGACTAGCTGTCTTCCCCCTAGTCTTACACTGCTAAATTAGGGACGGCTAGCGCAGATAACCCTCGTGTAACTTTGCGCGAAATTCAAAACAAACAAACAGTAAAAAAAGGAGCCATGCAAGTCTGATATTTGACACGGCGTATTTTTCAAATGCAACGAGTTAAATATATTTAAAGTTGGTGATTCTTAAATTTCTAGTCATTGAAACACTACACTCAACTCAGATGACTCAGAAAGCTGTAGATTCTGGAAAAAAACTCTCTCATTTAACACAAAATTAATTCAAATGTTTAGAGAAATGCAAATATTGGCAATTTTACAGAACCGATGTTTGAAACAGTTGGTTGGGCATCGTTTTCTGTCTAACTATTTCTGAAATGCATTACTAGACAAACCCAGCGCTAACTCAGCAAATGCAGTCTAAAATAAAATAATTCTGCTGCACGTGAAAAGTAGTGGAAGTTCTTATACCTGAGGAATGTAAGTCCTTCAAAATCAACTCTCTACATACAGTAAATAAAATTCTCCACTGTTATTGGATTTATTGATCGAAACATTCAAAATGTACGAATTAGGAGCCGGGCGTGACCTGTTAATTATCGTGCAGTTTCTAAGGTTGAAAGTTCGATCTACGACGCCGATAAAGATACTTTATACTTTCCTCTGGTGTTGCGTTATAAGCGATACATTAATACAGATACATTAATTCCGTTTTCAAAATTCGTGTAACACGAAATCCTCAATAGGCAGAAACTTCTCATTAGCTGATTTATTTCTGGTTAGATCTTTAAGTCCAGGGACGGTCATGTCTGAGCTCTAAGAGTTTCCGACCTGGTCATTTAACCCTTATAAAGTGCTGTTCAGGTTGAAATGACCAAAACCTGTAAGAGCCTAATCCTGCAGTCTTCTTGTCTGTAGATTTACAACACTAGAAACCGCCTTTTGATACCCGTGGTAAAAGAACAAAAAATCGTCTTTTGAGTAGCTTTGTGTTTCACGATAAGCAAACAAACAATCCTTCCTTACCATTAAGTTTAATAGCTTTGTGTTTAACTATAAGCAAACAAAAAATCCTTCCTTATCATTAAATTCTCACATCTAATGTGGAAAGAAGTAAACAAAATGTATTAGATATGAACTTTGCTTAAACTGTAAAAGATTTTGCTGTTAATTTACGGTAAAAAGACCAGCGGCCGAACTGATATAAGTGCAGAAACTTTAGCTAATTCACGATGTTTTCTGTTACATTTTATTTTTTATCATTACACAGAGAAATACATATTAATTAATGTTTAATCTGCATCAAATATATTTTATGTATATATTTCTAGTTTGTTTTTTTTTCACAATCAGATTTCAAAAAAAATATTTTAAAAGTAATATATATATCTTCTAGTCGGAGTACCAGAGTACCAGGCCGTTGGACAGGTGAAATGAAAACGCTTTTATAGCAAAGGATAGGAAATTGTGTTTCTATTTTTTTTATTGACTTAATAAACATAAAAAGTACAATAAATACATAAAGGTACCAATACTTTAAATAAAGACATACTGTTTTCAAGAATTATATAAATAAGGAATTAGATAGGGGAGTCCTCCCACGACTTATCTCATGGCCTCCCACTTGTACAGCGGTAAGTCTACGGGTTTACAATGCTACAATCAGGGGTTCGCTTTCCCCCGGTGGGCTCAGCTGTAGCTCGATATGGCTTTGCTATAAGAAAAAAAAAACATACACACACAAGCCCTTTTTCGTGTCGTGCCGTATCGCTGTGTCGAGTTCGGTGCTGGTTGATCAAGAAATGTGCGAAAAGTATAGGGAACAGATACTCACATATGCTGTCGCTTATTCATATAGACATATATACATTTTTATCACGTCAACTGTATATTCAGAGAAAATGCAACTGTGTTTAAAAATGAAGGTTTTAGAGTCGTAGTTCACTGTAATTTAACAAAATATCGTCTTTGCTGGCAAATTATTAAAAAAAAAAGATTTCACATTGAATTCAGTAAATATGGCAGCGTTTTGAAAAATAGTTCTATACGTTAAAATATTTATGGATAATTTCAGTAAAATGAGTTTGGTTTCTTTTGCATTTCACGCAAAGCCAGCAACTAGTCATCACCACCCACCGCCAACTCTTGGGCTACTGTTTTACCAAAGACTAGTGGAATTGACCATCACATTATAATGACGGTCTAATTTAGCATTGGAAGACTAGAAGGGAGGCAGCTAGTTATCATCAGCCATCTCAAACTTTTGGTTACTCTTTTACTACTGAATAGTGGGATTGAGCATACATTATAACGCTTCCGCGGTTGAAAGGGTGAGCACATTCGGTGTGACGGGGATTCGAACCTGCGACCCTCAGATTACGAGTCGAGTGCGTTAACCACCCGGCCATGCTGGGCCGATTCTCTAAGGACAGCTCGAAATTGTCTCTTGATTTTAAATCTTCAGACAATACTCGATATTATCCATTTACTTGTAAATTTTAGACAAATCTTGAACTTTTTTGTTGGATATATGTATTTTTCATTAGATTTTTATTTTTATTTCTGTGAATTTTTTAAGGCAATAAGAACACATTTAACAAGTTAATTCCAAGATCCTATTTTTCTTGGAATTTTCGAAGTCACTTTTATAAATCTGGCTCAATACATTAAATACAGACCGATTTTACAGGTATTCACCATTTTATTTTTCTAGCTGAGCTCGGCATGGTCAGGTGGTTAGAACGCTCAACTCATCAATCTGAGGGTCGCGTATTCGAATCCCCGTCACACCGAATGTGCTCACTCTTTCAACCGCGGAAGCGTTATAATGTAGGCTCAATCCCACTATTCAGTAGTAAAAGAGTGGCCAAGAGTAGACAAAAATTTGAGATGGCTGATGATAACTAGCTACCTTCCTTCTAGTCTTCCAATGCTAAATTAGAGATGGCTAGCGCAGATAGCACTGATATAGCTATGCGCGAAATTAAAAAACAAACAAACTCTTTTTATTTATTATTACACCTGTTTTAGAAGTCTTAAAAAACATAAAATAATTCCATGCTCTAATCGCATTTAATCCAAGTGCATAAATAACAAGATGCAGTAACCTATTTTTACAGAGCTTCCAGGGGGCGCTCACTCATTAGTAGTTAGCTCATTATGTTTGCAATTCTAAAGTTTATTTGACCTCATTACTTTTTGCGCAAGATTGGTTTGATTGGAATTTCACGTAAAGCTACACGAGGGCTATCTGTTCTACCCGTCCCTAATTTAGCAGTGAAGCCTAGAGGTACGACACGGCATGGCCAGGTGGGTTAACGTGTGCGACTCGTAATCCCCGTCGCACCAAACATGCTCGCCTTTTCAGCCGTGGGGGGCGTTATAATGTTTCGGTCAATCCTACTATTCGTTGGTAAAAGAGTATCCCAAGAGTTGGCGGTGGGTGGTGATGACTAGCTGCCTTCCCTCTAATCTTATACTGCTAAGTTAGAAACGGCTAGCGCAGATAGCTCTCGAGTAGCTATGAGTCGAACGCCTTAATACGCTTGGCCATGCCGGGCACCCAAACTTAGAAAAGATAGTGGAAAAATATAGATTTAAATAAGACTTTTAGAAATAAAACTATTTTATGTCTTTACGATTATGTATATAATGTATTCCATAAAGTGTTGAAATATTACTGTAACATGAGACAAACAGGAAGTTATAAATAAAAACTTCATTATAAAACTAATATTTTATTTTACACTCTCCGATATTCACTAAAGAATTATTTATAAACGAAAGAAAACTAATATCGGATGCATTTTTCGGATGGTTACGATTTTTGAAAATGATTTTTATTCTTCAAGTAAATGTTTTATATGTCAAACGCACTTAAGGAATAATCCCTTTAAAATATTGTAAATGTTATCTGCTTAGATTTTGGAAATACTCTTATTGCGAAGTCCTGGTAAACTCATAAGAGATGCGAGACAACTTGCAATCTATTGTCACGCCTCAGCATTTGTTTGCGTGTTGGCAATTATTGTAGGAAATTTATATAGTTTCTAATGTTCCATGTGATATATATTTGATGATTCAAAGTTGAAAGCTCTTACTCCAGCTCGCTGGGACAATGGATATTGTTATGCAAATAATCCTGAGCTGAAAAAGAAAAAAAAAAAAGAAATCACCTCCAGGCTGCCAGAGTTGTTGTAAGCGCTTTCTCGTATTTGCTTCAGTTTGATAAAAGCGCTAGAAATTTAATCTCAAAAGTCTTCTTTATACTAAAGAAGTAATAGCCAATATTTAGATGTAACGCTTTTTCGTTTGCCACAAAGAAAAAAGAAATTATATTCATATATGAAAATACAAACCGAGATTTGCTGGACTCCCACGAAGAAGGACAAATATCATTGAGTTAATTTATTCTAATTATATTTTTTAATACGTGCATTATGTTTGCAAATATATATGTATATATGCGTGTCTATGTGCGTGTGTGTACGAGTTCATAGTCATGCATATCATTTTCAAGTACGTTTTAGGTTAGAAACTATAAATTAGAAAAATATTAAACATGACGTGTAATAGTTTTCATTGAAAAACTGACAGATGCTGTAAATCAACTCAGCGCCACCACACTTGTTAAGTTGAAAATACTGATACTATTGAGAGAATGTTATGGTCTATTTAAGTGAGAGCTATTCCTCAGAGCAATGGTTCAAAGGCGGCTATAGAATACTGTCATTGTATTTGTGGCCATTTCACAGGCAGCTATAGAACACTGTCATTGTACTTGTGGTCATTTCATAGGCGGCTATACAACACTGTCATTGTATTTGTGGTCATTTTGGAGGCGGTTATAGAAAACTGTCATTGCACTTGTGGTCATTTCATGGGCGGCTATAAAATGGTTTCATTGTATTTGTGGTCATTTTATAGGCGGATATAGATCACTGTCATTGTATTTGTGGTCAATTCATAGGTGGGTATAGAATAGTTTCATTGTATTTGTGGTCATTTTATAGGCGACTATAGGATACTGTCATTGTATTTGTGTTTATTTTAAAACACTTTGGATTTTTTTTTGCCTCATAAAGCGTGAATAAATAACTTATAGGAAGAAACAACAACTTGAAATCATGAACCTTAACGGCATCAAAAACGTCCAGGTTTCAGCTGTACTCTTCCTAGTTTTTGAGGATCTAAACGAAGAAAGCCAGTCAGCAGAACTCGCCGCCACAAGCTCTTTAAACTGCATAGAGGGTTTCTCTTTCATAACACAGAGTCCTTATTTGTATCTAACCCTCATCCTTCCATTTCGCAGATCAATACACTAACTTCTGAGCCACGCACAGCTCGTATAAAAATATATTATACAAGTTATATATATATGTGTGTGTGTAATAATAATGCTAAACATATATCACATGTCTTAAAACTAGTACGACCTCATACTGTTATACATTAGATTTACATTCGAAAAATGACATAAAGATAAATTTCTATGCGCTATTGAAACATGAAGGATAAGGTTTGAAAACAAAACAATAAAAAATTTGGTGTGTTAATTTACTCTTCGTGAGAAGAACATTTAATTGAAGGTTTTTAAACAGTACTCCTTAAATCAAACTTACTCGTTATAAAAATATTCATCTGGTATTCTTTTCACCAACAGTTCTTAGTGAGTCTAAGCCGGTATTTAGGTTGGTTGAGTAACGCTTTCTAAAATTAGTGAAGACCTCGTTGTGAACTGCTCAGTAGCCTAACCCGTCCATTAATTCTATAACGTCTCATTGTAAAGGTGAGGCATATTGAAGTGAACTGAGAGAAGTATACTGAAGAAAGCAGTGGGTGCTACCTACAAGAGAAAGAAAAAAATCTGGTGATTAGAACATATGTAATTTTAGCTTTCATTCTTGAGCTCATCTGAAATTACAGATGATAGAATTTTTTGAAATAGACTTTGTTAAAAAATGCATGTAAATTATATTGGGATTTACAAAAGGTTTAATACGATCATCGGAATAAATGCGGATTCGTTAGAAATGGCCAAACTTTTGTGATCTTGTTTTTGACAGAAGAAAAAGGATCCACATATATTGAAAGATGATTAAAATATCTATCAATCTATAATTTTTTTTACTATTGATTAATCTTCGTTTTGAGAACCAATGATATCAACGCATATAAGGCCTTCACATGACAGTTTTTGTTGTAAAATTAGTACATGAATTCTAACTTTGTTTTTTAAATAGCAGAACTGATGTAATTAGCATTTGGAGGTTTTTAAGGTATTTATCACCACGAAACTAAAGTGAATTAGCACTTTATCATCTAAGACATTGGAGCTCAAGAATGAATGGGAATATTAAAGATGGCATGGTCGTGATGTCATGCGATACTGTTATGAACTTAAAATGGAACATAAAACGTGATATATCATGGAAGTAATAAAAACTGAAGGTAACTGCTTCTAAGTCACATAGCTTTATGTCTGATTGTTTTAAAATTTCGTGCAAACTTAGAAAGTGGGTATTTCTACACAGAGTTTCTGAGTTGATAGACTAAAGAAAAGACAACTAAGATAACAACATCCAACGTCAAATGTTAAGTTACGTTTGTTTAATCAAATATTGGGATATAACAGTGAATTCTATAATGCAGCTCCTGTTCTAAAGTGTGCAGATGTGTGAATAAATATACGAATTCTATCTGATATAAATTCCACTTTTGATTTGCGATCTATGCACGATGTTGTTTTGCGTCACATATTTTTAGCGAAAGTCACCAAAGCAGTTCCTAAGTTTACCAAAGCAGTTCCTAAGTTTATCGTATAATTTGTTAGGGTGTTAAATGAGGGACCAAAATATTATTGGGTTCATTACAAAATCACATAGAATCCAAAAGACGAGAAGAGACCAAGAATCAGTGACAAAATCAAGGATAACACTTAAGGGTAAAAACGTAAAGTACGGTTGAGATGGAAAAGTATGGGGTGGTATTACAAAATTTAACTCAAGTTTCATAGAGTCAACAAGAGGCGGGAAGAATTTGGAAGAGTTCTTATTCTCAAAAGAAGGTCAGGATATCTGTCACGTGAGACATACTGAAGAGTTGTGAGATCAGATGTTTGTTGGAAGTATGTTTTCATATACCTTGTAAACTTTAGATATGTCTATTTGACACTTGGTGGCAGGATGTTATAGGAGAAGCTGACAGGTTATGTTGTCTTGCATGTAAACCGTCACATATGTTAAGATTGAGAAAACATTTGAAGTTGAATATACTGAACGACTGCCTTAAGAAAGGCTTTAGAAGGCTCAATAATACTTATTTTAGATACAAAATAAATCCATGTCTTGGGAAAATGGTTTAGCAGGTAACTGATTTAAAAATGATTTAAATGTATATGAAGAAATAAAAGAGTTGGGGTAATTTAAGGCAGACTTGTATCCCCTTTTTGGCCCGGCATGGCCTAGTGTGTTAAGACGTTCGACTCGTAATTCGAGGGTCGCGGATTCGAATCCCGGTCGCACCAAATATGCTCGCCCTTTCATCCGTGGGAGCGTTATAATGTTACGGTCAATCCCACTATTGGTTGGTAAAAGAGTAGCCCAAGAGTCGGCGGTGGGTGGTGATGACTAGTTGCCTTCCCTCTAGTCTTACACTGCTAAATTAGGGACGGCTAGCGCAGATAGTCCTCGAGTAGCTTTGCGCGAAATTCAAAAAAACAAACAATATCCCCGTTTCCGTAGATTAGTGTTTAACCCAATCAAACATTTTACTACCCGACGTCTAACATGTTGATGGATTTTTTTTTTCCAAATTTCACACACTACCTCAATTTTTTGAAAATGAACAAGACGTGGGACAGTAAGAATATCAGTTAAAAGCAATCTGAGCGTGATGGGTGAAACTATTAGATCCACAAGCAAATATATCATGAAGCAAATCTACATCTAACCGTTTTCTTTCTATTTTTCTGCTCTGCGTGACCTTTGTCCTTGTACTGCACCTTATAATAACAATGATCCACAAAGGTAAGGATTAGCATGGTTTAAACTCAATTTTAAGTCGGATTGCACGTTGATAAAAGATCCCAGTAGTTTCTATTATATAACAGTGCGTTTACAAATATGCTGATCGTGCTGTATTTCTGCCCATTACACATTCAATTGAAAGTACATACATGTTCACACTGAAATAATGGTATGTAAGTAATACGTACATATGATTAGATGCGTAATGAGCGAATTGTTTACATATAACACACAGGTAGATGATTGACTGATAAGTTACTGAATGGAAGTGGTACAATAAATTATTGAGTGGTACATTTCATAGATGGTAAACATATCTATTAATTAATCAGTGGTTTAAACAAAAACAGACAGATAGGGAGATAAATGTATGAGGTATTTAGAAAGATGTAAAAACAAACAGAATTGACACTGGATTTACTTTAAATCTGTGTCATTTTGAAAGGCAAAGAAGTTAGTTATCGTAGTCTGTTTTATATATCAAATAAACCTAGCAGTTAAACCCAGCTCTCTTATTTTGACGTTTAGTTTTTACTTTTCTTAAACAATCACTGAAAGCCGTTTCTTATTCCATTACATTCATTTTAGATAAACGCTCACGGTCCTCGTTAGATTGATAGACAAGATTTTTGTCTTTGATTTACGTTTTACGACTAGCAGAACGACTGAATGAACAGAAAGAACCCAAATGAAGCTACATTCCAAGCTGATTATTGGAGACACGAACGTTCTGTGTTCGAAGATGGGATGATAGTTGATTCTGTTCTGTGAAGTCTTGCTGAAACAATAAGTTAATTAAACATTCCTGGAATTAAAAATTAAGATATAATTTAAACATTACTAGGATTAATAGGTAAAACATCACACACACGCACACGTTAGAAACTGCAAAATAATGGCAGAAAACATCGTTGACATTAGAAGCTAAAAGATCATATATATTCTAGAAACTAAGAGAAAGACGGCTACAAACAATATTGCTCTTGGAAGGTAAAACATCACATATGTGCTAAGAATTATAAAGAAAAAAGATGGCTGTATATTATACTCACTTAGAAGCGTAGTGGCAATTTTATACTTTTGTAACATTTGGATTTTCATACAAAAAATGATTTAGATACGTTTATTTTTCAAGGATTAATTTATTTATATAAATTGTTAGTATGATTCATTAAAATTATTACTTAAATGATTTCCTACCGGGCTGATTTTTTTTTTTTTTTTTACTTTACTAATCAGGATAAAAGGACGTATTAGTCGTTTCTTATAGTTTGTTGAAAAATACAAAAATACATCTACATAGATATCCCTAGTTTTTGGACAAAAACTACAAAATACGCTCAAGGAGTTTCTGATGAGTAGTTTATTTGAACGTTAACACAGGTTATGATTAATATATATTTTAAATGTTTAACAACCTTAATATGAAACATTGTCCAGTTTGAACCTTTTAACTAAAATCAGGTTATGATTAGTGAACAAATATATATTTTAAATGTTTAACAACCTTAATATGAAACATTGTCCAGTTTGAACCTTTTAACTAAAATCAGGTTATGATTAATAAACAAATATATATTTTAAATGTTTAACAACCTTAATATGAAACATTGTCCAGTTTGAACCTTTTAACTAAAATCAGGTATGATTAGTGAACAATTATGAAAGTACATTAGTAGCTTTAAAACAAAATAATTCTCAAAAAGTGAAAACTGGGACCGACCAGAACTCAAACCCTCGATTGTGCTTATTCGTTTCATTTTTAATGATAATTTCCCATTTGATAATACAGAAGTTCTCCATGTAATTTCTCTCGTCTGAGTTTAAAGGACAATAGAAATCAAATGAATAAATACAGTTTTCACATTCTATATTACTGTGACAATTAACATGTTCATTTTCCACATTCTATATTACTGTGACAATTAACATGTTCGGAAAAAAAATGCAGAATTTGACCTTTCATACTTTTACCGTGTTAAGTTACTGAGAACATTAATTAATAATGTAAATAATAAATTAACATCCATTAATCAGTAATATGTTTGTAGAATCACATTAACTCTTCTGGTATGCATGCAATCTCCATATAATTATGCGCATGTAACACAGGATTTTGAGGATTAGTATAATCGTTGGAGCTCTCAGACAATCGCTACTGCCTTATCTTTAAGGATTTGAACAATATGTGTATTTAAATATGAATATTATCATAGTGTTTGTTAGATTTCATCATATACTTTTCTGCAAGATGAGAAAACGTGAAAATATATTTTAAAGGACATTTACGTTTAATATTAATTACAGACAAGAAGGTATTATACAGCCGGCATGGCTATGATCCTGTAAGGCAAGTAAAACACGTCCAGATACCTGTTGTTCTGATTTGATTAAGGGTTTCATCCATTTCTATTGAGGATATAAAAAAAGAACATAAGAAATAACGGAAAATAATTTTATTTATCATTAATAAACCTTGGAGTTTGTTTAAAACTTAGCACAAAGCTACTCAATGAGCTACCTGTGCTCTGCCCACCACGGATATCGAAACCTGCATTTAGCGGTGTGAGTCCGCAGACATGTCACTGTGCCATTAGGGGGCAAACGTTTGGAGTAAGCCATTTAATACACGGTTCGTTTGTTTTGAATTTCGCACAAAGCTACTCGAGGGCTACCTGTGCTATCACCCACTGCCAACTCTTGGGCTACTGTTTTACCAACGAATAGTGGGATTGACCATAAATTTACAATACCCCCACGGCTAAAAAGACGAGCATTTTGGTTGTGACGGGGATTCGAACCAGCGATGCTTGGATTACGAGTCGAGTGCCTTAACTACCTGGCCTAATTAGTAGTAGGATAAACTGTATTAAACCCCTCTTACAACTAAATTAAAGCAAATTTGTCTCGGTACTATATATATATATATATATAAATTTGTAGATAAACTTTATACGGATGGAGTTAATTAAATTAAAACAAAATCAAAAGAAAAGACTGCGATAAAAACAGAAATCCAAACTTCTGACTTATTACATTAGTTTGTTGTAACCATAAACAAGTCGAAATAAAAATAAATTAAAAAATAAAAAACGCTGCGCTAATTTAAAGAATCCCAGAGTTCAAGCTATAATATGAGATATAAAATATACCCTAGGCTTAAGTAGTGACTATGGAAGTAGGACCCACATTATTTTATTTCTGTATGTGAGACTGACAAATGGAGGTTAAGACTAATAAACGGTGTCTCCCCACCGCAATGTGGGTCATCTTGCGTAGTCACCTCCAAACCCTAGGGTACATTTTATACTCCACATTATAGCTTGTGTCCTTGTATATTTTAAATTAGTGCAGCATTTTTATTTTTTTTATTTTTGTTTCGGCTTGTTTTTGGTTATAACAAACTAATATATATTTTTGTATATACGTAAGGTAATATTTATTATTTGTCATTTATTTCAATAACATCAAAGCCAGAATACCTTACAGTAATGAGTTGTTTCATAATAAAGTTTAAATATGGAATAATGAATAACATTTAATTTTTCGATATGTTAACTTACTATTTTTGCCAGTAAAGCTCTGAGTGACATAATGGTAATATTGGATTTCCATTTTTCGGAGTGGACACAGGGCAGATAACCTATTCTGTAGTTTTGCGCTTAACAACAGTTGAAACTGTTCAAATGTGAAAATAAACTATCTAAAAGGTGGTATTTGTGATTATAATTACGTAAAACTTTTTTTTATTACTAAATATATTTCATGCTGGAATGGTTAAGAAGCAGAGGCTTGTTTGTTTGTTTGTTTTGAATTTCACGCAAAGCTACTCGAGGGCTATCTGCGCTAGCCGTCCCTAATTTAGCACTATGACAAGAGGAAAGGCAGCTAGTCATCACCACCCACCGCCAACTCTTGGGCTACTCTTTTTACCAACGAATAGTGGGATTGACCTTCACATTATAACGCCCCCACGGCTGGGAGGGCAAGCATGTTTGGAAGCAGAGGCACACCGAAGAAATAGTAGATGAATATTGACAGATTTCCACATCCACTCGTTCTATACCTACAAAAACTATTATTTTTATTACTTTCACACTAATTAGGTTTTCCCTAACCCAGTTTTTGCTGATTTACTGTACAGGGTACGGTCGGTCTCTGTCAGTTGAATGTGGGTATGATGCAAACGGTATACGACTCGCAAAAATTTCACGTGCATTTAAAGCAGTTGCAGTCAAGAGGTTAATAACAGGGAAATGTTTAGAATAAGAAGTTCCATCTCTTGACCGTACACGAGATTGAGGATTAATTAGTCTGATAAACAGGGGCCGATGATTAACATTAATTAGGATATATTCAAAAATCTCGTGATTAGGAAACTATCGACGTGTTTCAGTGTAATGTGTTTTTTTGAAAGGCCTGTTTTAATTACGTCATCGTCCTTAAGATACTTGAGCATAAAAGATGATTTTTTGGCCGATTACTTTTTCATTTCTCGTAAAATTGTAAAAATTAGCTTTCTTGTCCATGTACCATAAACTACAAATGATTTTGTTTGTTGGTTGGTTTTGAATTTTTCCCAAAGCTACACGAGGGCTATCTGCGTTAGCCGTTCCTAAATAAGTATTGTAAGCCTAGAGAGAAAGAATCTCGGTCACATCAGCCGTGAGGTCATTATAATGTGATGGTCAATACCATTATTAGTTGGTAACAGAGTACCACAGGAGTTGGAGATGGGTGGTGATGTGACGGAGATTCGAACCCGTAACCTTCAGGTTGTGAGTCAAGCTCCCTAACTATCTTGCCATGCCGTTTCACAAATGATTTTAAGTAACATATTAAAGTTCGAATATATCTATCATTTTTTTTAATCCGTCATTCGTTAACTTGGACCTGTATCATATTTCTTATCAAAATATGACAAGATATTTAGTTATATGTGTGATTAATTTTACTCTAGTTTCCAAGTACTGTAACCTGCAAATAAGTTCGCCTGAGAGCTCGCTGACCATATTGATTGCAGTGAAAACTGCAACTTCAAACGTATGTGTATTCGCCGTTATCGTAAGTGCTGATCTTTCGTTAATTTGGAGTACATAAATTAATTCCTTAGATGTTGTGAAATAAACATTTATCTAATAGAACTTCGTTAGAAAACTGCAGCAATTATTATATTTTAAACTCCACAATAGAATGTGATTAATGAATCATTCTATTATAGAAACGAATCAACTTAGAAAACGTGATCTAACCTATTAAATGGATACTGTTCTATGACGAAGTTACACTAACAAACTTTGATTGCTGATGAAAGTCATCGTATATAGGAACTAACTGGCCCTTATCTTACTTCCAAGAACTTTAATCATTTGTTATTTGAAAATTAAGAAATTAGATTTATAGCATCACACTTGTTTCTTTTTACACTGAATGTGTATGTGTTTTTATAGCAAAGCCACATTGAGCTACCCGTTGAGTCCACAGAAGGGAATCGAACCCCTTCCATTCAATAAAAGAGTAAAATAAACTCTGTTTTTTATGTGTGAATTTTTTGAACTCTCTTAAATAGGACCTTAATGGAATGTCTTTGTTTGGCTTAATTTGGAAACCACCGGCTGTCAAATAGGTTAGTAAAGTACTTCTATTATTTAATTAGTTATGTTTTTTAATTGTATAACGACTTTTTTATTAACGCCATAAGCTAGTTTAACAGCAGAAGATTGTTAAAAATCAGTTTAACGTAATGATTTGATTTCGTACTAAACATATATATTTAAGCATTAGAAGTGCTGTATATATATATACATGTATATCAGCAGCTTTCTTCTCTTAGTTTGAAACAATCAAACCATTCGGTAACCGGTTATTACGTGTTATTCCTGTACATCACTTTAATTAATTAAATATAAATGACATAGTAAGACTTCCAACAAAATTTTCATCGATTATGTAAACTGCATTGGTACATAAGTGCACTAACTAAATGCACTGTCAATGTAACTCATGCAAAGGTTTTATATGAAGGCACATAAACACTTTACGAGTGAACATAACATGTTATAAGTGAACATAACATGAATACATTGGTACGGAGAGAGTTATATTTTTTTTCATGTAAATACTTTACGAAAACCTTCTTTGTTATTGTTCATAATTACACTAAAACTGAACATTAATTTGGTCATAACGTACTATCAGTATGATGAAGAAAATCAGAAAAAAAGAAACGAACCGCAGAACATGCGAAACGTCGAGTGCTCTTGCTTGTTCGACGTTTTTATTTCCAGATTAAGTTTTTGTTTTTTTTTTACAGACTAAAGATACAAAATGACAGACTACGGTAATCATCCAACAATGCTTCTCAAGTTTCTTGTTTTGTCGCTAAACCACTAATTTAAAAAACAAAACAAAATCTTTAAATTTTAGGAATATTCTATAAACAGGTGTTTTCAGACGCACTCTCTGCCTAAATCACGTCGACTTCTTTGTTGTAGAACGCGAATTATGTGTAAAAATCAAAGAAGATAACAAGAAAACAAGGCAGAGGCAGTTCCGAACAAATAGGACACTAAATTTTAGGGCCTGGCATGGCCAAGCGCGTAAGGCGTACGACTCGTAATCCGAGGGTCGCGGGTTCGCGCCCGCGTCGCGCCAAACATGCTCGCCCTCCCAGCCGTGGGGGTGTATAATGTTACGGTCAATCCCACTATTCGTTGGTAAAAGAGTAGCCCAAGAGTTGGCGGTGGGTGGTGATGACTAGCTGCCTTCCCTCTAGTCTTACACTACTAAATTAGGGACGGCTAGCACAGATAGGCCTCGAGTAGCTTTGTGCGAAATTCCAAAAAAACAAAAACTAAATTTTAGAATACAAATAAATGATATTTTTCACATATGTAATATTTTATGGTCTTTCTTATATAAACTACTAATTATAAGGTGTGTTTTTTACTCGAAAGACTTCAAATTAAATCAAATTATTTGTTTTTAGTTTGGCATTCAATGATTTTTGAAAGAAAAGAACCAAAACCGAGAAGGAAATGAATGAATTTTAACAACCTTTGTGATTTTTTCATGAATATGTTTTAATTTGTTTATATGATGACTTAAATAGACTTAGTTTTGGTATTGAATAATATTTTCTTTTTTAAATATTTTTAACGGTTGCTAGAATGCGACCATATTCTTGAGTGTTTTTCACTGTAATCCTTTTATTTCCTAATATTCTACATTGTGTTTCTAAGTGTAATTTCCTATAGCAAAACCACATCGAGCTATATGCTGTGTTCACAGAGGGAAATCGAACCTTTGGTTTTTACACTGTAAATCCACAGACTCACCGCTGTCCTCCCCTGTGTTCATCTCTGTGATCATTTTATATTATTTCTTTTGAAACTAACTGTATTGTTTCAAGCATAGGATTCTCATATTATTGGTGTATAGAATATTCAATGAAATAATTAAACGTTTTCAACAAAGTCATTCAATGGATTCTCTGCACTCTGTTCACCGCAGGGAATCAAACTCCGGATGTTCGAGTTGTAAGTCCGTAAAGGTACGGCTTACACGTCTGGTAAATTTCTTAACAGTAAGTTTTTATTTCTTCTGTTAGCTCAACTATAAAATAAACGAAATAGGTTTCTTTTTAACTGTCTTTAGAAAAACAAACATTTGATAATTAAATGAATTAGGAAGATTTAACATGTTGTAACTACATCATTAAAGTTTTATATATTTCAAGAAAGAAACGTATAAATGACTTTTATAGCAAATTTTTACCCGAACGAGGATACAATGTGCAAGCGTACTTTGTCTTAGTAATACCAATATTTGTACAAAATGTGTGAGTTACAACTACATGAAATTCTGTCTTTAACTGCCATTTTGCGTGAGGGCGCAACAATAATAATGGATTTTTAATGAACCGGATTTCTGTTGAAATCCTACACACGTCTGTATTACTAACCAATACTTTTCCTGGTATTTCGGTTTTATTGTTACTTTGCCAACAAAATTTGCCAGAACTTGAAAGTACGTAAAACATTTCGAAATTTTCATTTTGAAATAACTCAATACTCTAGTTTCTTTCTCATGGCTACACTTTTCCCCCATTAAAACGGAAACGGTATAGGAACATTTTAAACGAACTGAAACTAGTTGGGAAGTCTTGATACTTTGGAAGAGTCAGGCGTGGCCCCTCGTATCCAAACTAGAGTGACCCTCTACTAGTGTATCCAAACTAGAGTGACCCTCTACTAGTGTATCCAAACTAAAGTGACCCTCTACTAGTGTATCCAAACTAGAGTGACCCTCTACTAGTGTATCCAAACTAGAGTGACCCTCTACTAGTGTATCCAAACTAGAGTGACCCTCTACTAGTGTATCCAAACTAGAGTGACCCTCTACTAGTGTATCCAAACCAAGTGACCCTACTAGTGTATCCAAACTAGAGTGACCCTCTACCAGTGTATCCTAGTGACCCTCTAGTGTATCCAAACTAGAGTGACCCCTCTACTAGTGTATCCAAACTAGAGTGACCCCTACTAGTGTATCCAAACCAGAGTGTATCCAAACAGAGTGGCCCCTACTAGTGTATCCAAACTAGAGTGACCCCATGTATCCAAACTGAACCCTCTACTAGTGTATCCAAGCTAGAGTGCTCTACTAGTGTATCCAAATAGAGTGGTCACTAGTGTATCCAAACCAGAGACCCTCTACTAGTGTATCCAAACTATGAATTAAACGTGTTCCCTCCACTGCCGTAGAAATAAGTTCCATATTTTGGGTCTGTGAGTTTGTTACAACAGCGGTGGTCAAACCTTAATATTTGGTGAGAAAAGAATATCCCAAGAACTGATATTAGTTGTTGGTAAGGAGATATATTACCTCTAGTCTGGTAGTTTTAAGATTAGGTGCAACTCTGTAGGTGGATCTTCCGTATCTTTGCGTCAAATTCTAAAAGTGACAAACAAACACATAGAGTAAGTACTGCGTAACCCCACGCTAGTACAGCAGTAAATCTACGGATTTACAACGCTAACATCAGAGGTTCGATCCCCCTCGGTGGGCTTAGCAGATAGCGCGATGTGGCTTCGCTATAAGAAAACAAACCAACTGCGTGTCTAGGACTTCATCCAGATTGGTGATAATGATTTTTTGTTTTGAATTTCGCGCAAAGCTACTCGAGGGCTATCTGCGCTAGCCGTCCCTAATTTACCAGTATAAGACTAGAGGGAAGGCAGCTAGTCATCACCGCCCACCGCCAACTCTTGGGTTACTCTTTTACCAACGAATTGACCGTCACATTATAACGCCCCCATGGCTGAAATGGCGAGCATGTTTGGTGCGATCGGGATTCGAACCCGCGACTCTCGAATTGCGAGTCGAACGCCTTACCACGCTTGGTCATGCCGGGCCTTGGTGTTAATACTTCTAGGACCTCATACAGACTTGTGCTAATAATCTTTACCGATCCAAAGCATCCTAAATGAGGTCGAATAAGGTTGCTGTGATTTCAGTTTATTCAATTATCTTTCTCTTAAAAACATCTTATATTAGGGAGAGGCTTGAATTTTCTCAGCCTTCATTATTCCTAACCCCCTGTTTCTTATATTGCTAAGAGACACCCACGCTGGTGAGAGGTTTATAAAGGTTAACAAATCATTTACACGATCATTTTTATTAATTCTACACAGAAGAGCCGTTGTTTCGTTTTACCCGTGGCTATGTTTTTACTGGGACTGATATGTACATGCACGTAGAGGGATATTTCCATCAAAGTAATGGGGTTTCAAGACGAAATGCAATCGTAGAATTAACTGTTTACCTATTGCGAGTATAAACAGTGTCTCCGCTTTTATCCTAATTATGTCAGTAATTATTAAAAGTACGTAAATCTTATGTATACCCTATGTACTAAAAGGTGAAACTGGAGAAGAAACACCATCAGTACCAACAGTGACCACTTTCACTGACTGATTTATATTTAACTATTACTGAAGCTATTGATAAAAAGGAAAGAAAAACAATTTGACAGAATTAGTCATCATATTTAAGTCTCTCACTACTTCACCATCTAACGTATTTATACAAAACGTGCTGAGCCTGTTATCTGTGTTAATTATTGTCAGTATAAATGGGAAACTTTCTTGCATAATGGAGAGACAATAATATAATTTTTCTATCGCTGTTACATTTTAATATGTGTGCAAAATATTATTCCTTAAATTCAGGTTTATTTTTACTGCAAGGTAAACCTAGTGTACTTTTATAATGTTATGATCAATCCTACTATTCGTTGGTCGAAGAGTAGCCCAACAGTTAGTGGTGGATGGTGATGACTAGCTGCCTTTCCTCTAGTCGTACGCTGCTAAATTACGGACGACTAGCGCAGATATCCCTTGTGTAACTTTGCGCGAAATTAAAAAAACAAACAACAATATTATCTTGTATTTATTTTAACATCGATATTTTTGGTTAAATATATATTTAGAAATGTATGTCATTTATACTGTTAATGCTTCCCAGTGGCACAGCGGAATGGCTGTGAACTTAAATTGCTAGACACTAGGTTTCGATAACCATGGTGGGTAGAGCACAGATAGCCCATTGTGATGCTTTGAGCTTGACTTCAAACAATCAGTCAAATAAGCAAATATTATTAAATGTATATTGCAAAATTCTCGCTTATTTCCTAAATTTGTAGAAGATTTTCGAGTGTAAGAATCAACAATGTACGATTTGTTTATGCAAACACAAGTGATTGCTATTACTGTTGCCAATTTAAATTTCGAGAACTTCGCCTAAATGTTTATAAAAGATAACCATTGCAACACGCTGAGCGACAGTATATTGTTGTTGGTTTGGTACAGTTGGTATATTACCAGTCTTGGAAGTTATAGCGATGATTAACGCTTTTCAGTTAGGAAACTACATGTATTTGACCAGGAATGTTTATAGATTTGGAACATTACAAACTATTTAACTTCAATGAATTAACTTGGAACGTTTTTGTTTCTACTAAACATTACATATATTCGTCAGTGAAAAAGTCACGTGCGCTCAGTGAAGAAGGTAACTAGTTTCCAGTTGACTAAAGCGTATGTGTATCAACACAGAATTGATTCGCTTGTCGTGAGCCGTCGATAAGGTATTCAGTTCCAGACCAGATAGAAGTCTTACTATTGTTTGTAAGTTTGTAAAACTTTCACATACAAATCGTTATATGTAACAATTATTTGTAATACCTGTTACTATAAATTGTATTACTGGTTGTATATTAAAATATATTTGTGTTAAAAGATAAAGTGTATTAATATTGTTGGTAAATATCATAAACTTGATGCATATTGAAAGTTAATTAATATCTGAATCAAAATTACAGTTCAACTCAATTCTGTTTATTTCAGTTTGTAATACGTAACGCAAGAACTATGTTTATTGGCTATTACTAATTTAAAAAATGACAACGATACTTGTAAGGGATAGGGAATACTTGTAACCTTAATTGTAGTGACCAATAGTAGCTTATGTCCTAAATATAAATTATTAGGGTATTGAGTAGCATACGAGCATTGAATATAAAACGTGTAAAATGTTGTCCATAAATACATTATCGAAAGGACCATAAAAAACCATTACCAACACAAAAGCATAATAATACACACATTACACTGGACAACAATTTTTTTGAAAAGTTTTGCTGATTGTGACAGGTACCTGGTGGGTATGCACAAATATAGTTTTGGTTTTGCTTCATCACATAGGAACTCTGAGAAATAGACAGTTAACTGTTTACCGGCAATAACTTCTTTAATTGCGTTTATGTTTCTAATACGCTATTAAGTTCAACATAATTAAAAGTGTTTTGCTCCTGATTTTCGTTTGTATTCAATGTCCGGTACATCACGTTGCAGTGTCCAACAGTAGTCAACAAGCATTGACGGATTCAAGTTGCCCTGATATCATTTTTCCATTGTAGCAAAACTGATTTTGATTGAACGGAAATTTGGATGTGACTTTCGTGATTAGCAGCCCAAACACTATAAGAAACACACAATAGTGTTCAAGAAGCAAAACCTTTTGTTATGCAGTGTTATTAAAGAATTAACAGAACATAAAATGTAGGCTGGTTTCAATAGGCATGGGACAGGGTAACTTTAAGTTATTTTCGATGTCTTATTCTCTCAGTTTTAAAACGGTTCATGAGGCTCAACCTTCATCAACTAATTAGAGATAAAGAAAGGTTAAGTTGAAATCCCGCTTCATTATTGAGTATGCTTTCTCTGTTGTTCCACAAAGTTCGTAGACGACTTTGAAAATACGTTCTTCAATAAGTTAAATGATAAATCTAGTCGCTAAGTACGACACGCTAATGACACATTCACATTCTCTCCTGTTAAAAACGAGTACATTAAACAATTTCGTAAGAAAACTGAACTTAGTTCATCCAGAGATTCAAATCACTTATGAACTAGCACGTTGTAACTAGATGCCTTTTCTCGATGTTTCTGGTACACGATGTCCGTGTGGTAAGCTACATACAGATGTCTACGAGATATCAAAATGTGTGAACCTATATTCCTACAGTTAATCTAGACTCATGATTCTCAGAAGGTTGGTTTACACAAAATGTTTATTTGTCTTATGTTGCCATTTGTTTCAATATATGTTTCGAATGGAACTACTTCCGAAATGCTAAATTTTCCGGAGGATGTAACCTGAATTTGAAGATTTCTTTGTTCGATAAGATTAAAAAGTTTATTACGAAAGTGAACCAAGTAACTGCAAACAAATACAAAAAGTGGTCCTTGTCTAACGCATGGCCAAGTGGTTAGGACGATTAACTCGCAATCTGCGGGCTCGAATCTCAGTCCACACCAAAGGTACTCGCCCTTTCAGCCACGAGGACCCTATAACGTAATGGTCAATCCTATCATTAGCTGGTAAAAGAGGTGATGATGGCTAGCTGTCTTCTCTATAGTCTTACACTGCTAAATTAAGGACGGGTAGCGTAGATAACTATCGTGTACCTTTGAGTAAAATAAAAAACAAAACAAATAACGACACATGAAACTAACCTCGTCTAACGATATCATGATATCATATCTTTGATATCATACAAAATAGATGCTGCTTTAAAATGGAGTAAAATTAAACTCAGTTTAGAAGCTGGTGAACAAACAAATTTTACAAATAGAAAGATAAGATAGAAACCAGGTACAAACAATGTACTTGTTTCATTTTTTTGTTCTTATTATGGTGTTTGTACTGGTCGAAGAAAACATTATCTTACAATTAAAGGAACATGAACACAACACCCTGAAAGAAGTTGAAAATCAGCTCTATAATTACATGTTCACACAACCAAACAAAAAAATGACTTGAACTAATCTCAACTCATTGCTGAACTAAAATTATTTCATCGGTGCTACGCTAGATAAATATGATATGGAAAGTATGTACATATGATTTGTCAGAGATGACCTGGAATTGTTAATGTTTCTGTAAATCAACCTTGATATAAATTCCAAATAAATTAAAAATTTTTTATCATCAAATATTAAAAACTATAAAGTATCATAATTTTGAAAGAAATAAAAAGAAACGTGCATTACTCATATAAGACCGCACATTGTTGTAATAGTTACAATATTTGATGACCAATATCGCCCAGAAAAAGTTATACAAAACACTTAATTATAAGACTAGTTCATTTTGTACATTCCTTAGTTATGAAAATATAAGAATATTTTGCGTTGGAAAATATTCACAGTCATGGCTTTATAGTGATTGTGGTTATCAGGTGACTTGTTTATTTGCATATTCAATTTTTTTTTGTTTTTTGAATTTCGTGCAAAGCTACTCGAGGGCTATCTGCGCAAGCCGTCCCCAATGTAAGACTAGAGGGAAGGCATCTAGTCATCACCACCCACCCACCGGCAACTCTTGGGCTATTCTTTTACCAACGAATAATGGGATTGACCGTCACATTATAACGCCCCCACGGCTGAAAGGGCGAGCATGTTTGGTGCGACCGGGATTCAAACCCGCGACCCTCGGATTACGAGTCGAACGCCTTAACCCACCTGGCCATGCCAGGCCATGCATATTCAAAATCGTTTCGATATAACATATTCAACTCTCTGAAGTTAAGCTAAAATATTCCACAAACACAGTGTTTGTTTTTCTGTGAAGTCTGATGGATGTTGTAATTATTATAGATATCAAGCTCGTTGCTCGACGTACATTATTTACATTACGTTATACATTCATGAATTTTTCATGTCAGCTAATTAGGTTTGTTTGTTTTGAATTTCGAGCAAAGGTACACTAGGGTTATCTGAGTTAGCCGTTTCTAATTAAGAGTGTAAGACTAGAGGGAAGGCAGCAACTTATCATCACCTACCGCCAACTCTTAGGCTACTTTTACGAACAAATAGTGAGATTGACTGTCACTTTATAGCGCCCCCACGGCTGTAAAGGACGAGCATGTTTAGTTTGATGGATTCAAACCCGCGATCCTGGATTACGAGTCGAGCGCACTAGCCTCCTGGCCTTATTATGTTGGATAAATTATGATACCTTTATGAAATTTTAGTTTTATTAAAGAAATAAAAACTTTTTCGCTTATAGATAATTGTATCGCGCAAACGTAGACAGGCCGATGGTCTAGTTTTGAACTGATAAAAGAAAGCTAGATGATCAACAGTGCACATTGTCAACTCTTGGGTTGCTTTGATTAAACCAAAAGTGAGAGTTGACACAACTCTTATAACACAGGTACAGACAGCCTCAAAGTATGCACTCAAATTGCTGGCACACCAACACTAGGTCCACGCACCCTCTTGTTGTTAAATAAGCTCTCCAACACTGCTGCCATCTGTAGAACTAAAGGAATTATTTGCAATTTCGTTAGCTTTGAAATTGCCGATTTCGGTAAAACATAATTTAAAACTTTCAGCAAATAACCTAAAAACAAATTATCCCCTTTCCTTTATATACTTCTATAAAAAGATATTAAAAGACATTTTGGGTGACTGTCCTATGGAATATAATTAAAATTAATATATCGCTGATTCACATATATTGCATTGAGCTTAGAATAAATTCTCATTAAAAAACCTTCGTCATCATAAATAGCAGAAAATTAATAAATCGTTTTCTGCCTTTTCAAACTTTCTAATGTGATAAAAAAGTGAATAACTCTCTTTTCTTAATATTTAAACGTTATTTTAAAGTAAGTAATTTGTAAGTTTGTACAATTCAACTTGAAAATTAGATTTCAAATAAAAAATAAATCATTTATTTTTTCCACTACTTAGTGTTTTATGTTATTTGATTTTATGAATATTTTCTTATTTATGATAATCATCCATATTTGATAACTAGATTATCAAATATGGATGATTATCATTACATTCATTCTAAAATTTGTTTGCTTTTTACTTAGATGACCGTAAGTTGAC
>NC_134831.1:133819813-133873546 GCF_004210375.1 Tachypleus tridentatus | reverse complement strand
AAAATGCGATTCAGCGTGTTCTGCGTCTTCAGGCGAACGTCACTGCTTGTTTAAGTTGTCGTTATTCAAAGTAATGATTTGACTTAAACAGAAAAATGGGAAGGTTCACCTACTTAACCACGTAACCATGCATGTGAAGATTAATGACTTATTGGTAATTCATATTTTTCAATGAAATGGCGAAACAAAGTAGTGTCATAAGTAGTCATAAGACCAATGAAGATAGAATCTAAGCACAGTAAAGATTTCAAAAGTTGGTAACTTAAACCTCACATAATCACTTAGCAACAGCAGACAGATATATCTGGAATTACAATTTTTGGTTAGCGAGAATATGTTTTCTTTTCTATAACCAGAAGCTCTCAATAATTCAGCTTGGTTGAAGATTTGATTTGATTTGTTTCGAAATTTCGAGAAAAGCTACACGAAGGCTATCTGCGCTAGCCGTCCCTAATTTGGCAGTGTAAGACTAGAGGGAAGGCAACTAGTCATAACCACCCACCGCCAACTCTTGAGCTACTCTTTTACCAACGAATAGTAGGGATTGACCGTCACATTATAACGACCCACCACTGAAATGGTGGTTCGAGGTGATTCTGGAGCATGTTTGGTTCATGGGGATTCGAACCCGCGACCCTCAGATTACGACTCAAACGCCTTAACCCATCTGGCCATGCCGGGCCTTGGTTGAGTGATACAATGTCACACATTGGTTGTATTATGCGGTTTATATGAAAAAAAATACTTTGATCTTATTTGCTTTATAGCAAAGTCACCTTGGGCTAACTTCTGTATCCATCGCGTGCAATCGAACCCTGGATTTTAGCGTTATAATTCCGTAAAGTTACCGCTGTCCAATCGGGGTACAAAATACTTTGTCTGGATAAAAAAACTGCATGATTCATAATTTCCATGCATTTTGCATCTCATCAAATACAGAAATGTTTGTTTTAAGTTAACGTTTCGCACACTTTAATGAACTTGTAGAATGAAATATAACACAGTTTCTATAGTTATTTTATTGTTTGTGGTTATTCTCGCTTCAAATGTGTGTGTGAACCAGAAGTTTTACCATACACAAGTTTAATTGATGGGAAATAAAAACACATGTGGTGTTACAGTAAGTAAAAAAAAAATGATCGTAATAAATAATAGTAACAAATAAATTTGGTTTGTTTGCACTTTAAGTACAAAGCTGCACAATCGAATATCTGTGCTCTTGGTTTCTACCGTTTTAAATCCACAGAGATCAATTTTGTAAGTGATCAAATCTATAAATTACAAACATCTGTTTATAAAGCTGTTGAAACTTTAGTTTTTGTTTATTATTTGACTGTTTAGACTTTCATAATCTGAAGATTTAATCTGTGTTCATTATTTTAGTTATTTTCAGGAGCGCCCTGGTGAAACAACAGTTTAACACTGACAAGAGAACAGAGTCCCATTGTAAGAGAACAAATTGAAAGTCATCATTTGAACACTGATGGTGCTTTCTTTGCCTGCTACGTCAAACAACTTCAATACGAACCTAGTTTTCCCTTGTTCGTAATTTTTTTTTATCATCTCAATTCCTTAAGTCTCTATTGTATATTGTTATAGCTATACGCTTCATGAAAAAAAAAGCACACACTTAACTACTTTTATTATAACTGTGATACAATGATTTCCATTAATTATCCTGTTGCAGGTAAAATATCGTAATATTGTTTGGTAAGTGCATTTATCAGGTATTACAAAAAAACATAGTTCTCAAAACCACCGATAGGTAAAGAATTAGAATGTAAAAAAAAAAAAAATAGATTGTTTGGAGGACAACCAGTGTAAAAGTTCAATGGCAGACGAAATGAAAGTCAATTTCCATTCACATTTCAGGCGTAAAAACCACAATCGTAATAAAGCTTAGGAAGTTTCCAAGGTTCTTTGCTCGAATGTCTGTGTTGTAAAATGTCCTTTTTCTTTCTAGACTTTTAATAAAACAGACACTTTCTATTAATGTTTATGCCTTACTTTTGGAAGATTCCTGAATCAACTTGAGTCAGTGGTCTAATAAATCAAGTTTGGATCGACGTATTTTTCATACATTAACAATAATACAACAAAACATGTGTATGACGTCAGTAAAGTGAATTATGACAGTTAATTAGGTAAGTCAGTACTGGTTCTCTGTTCTAGTTCAATGAACACATTAGTAATTCGTTCATTTCATTAAACGTTTACTTTATATTCTTTTCGTTAAACCTTGATATACGTACGCACGTTATTTAGAAGTTAATACAGATATCACTTTATTCGCAAACAAACAAACAAGGCTCTTTAACTTCATAACAGTTATAATAAGGTTGTGGAGTTTTCAACGTTTTATATTGAGACTTCCTGAACCTAAGTGTTTTCTCTGACATCATGAATATAATAAGAGAAAAAAAAGTGTAAAAGGAGGAACCGGAAGTTACTAGTGGAAACAACTCCAACATATTTTGTAGCTACAAAAAGTTATTTCAGGTTGATCAACCAATGAAGAGCAAACTTAACTATTTCAAAAGTTGTTTTAAATATTAAATACTGATAATACAAGTCGAATTATCAACTACGTCATGTTACCTATTATAATTTATTTTGAACGAGTCTCCGATTTATTTTGTTACGTACGTTACGTATTACTATTTCAGACAACTGGAAATTTGAACTTGAATTTAGAAGCTAATTATATGTTAATATGTATCAAATTTATGATATTTGCCAACAAGGAGATTGATATACAACATTTTAATTTTTAATGAAAATATATTTTAATATAGAAAAAACAATACAATGTATATTACTGATCATTACCAATAGTTATTACAAATGATAGTGTATATACAAGAGTTTTACAAACTTAAAAACTATACTGAGTCTTCTATCTGGTCTAGAAGTGAATATTATTATCGGTTCAGTTCTGAAGTTTTCTGATTAATAAACCTTTATAAAAAGTATAGTTTTCAAGGTCTATAGCACACTGACTGTAGCTAATATTCTACTCTGTTTCTTGGCTAGCTGCTTTTATACGACTCGCGCGAGGTTGTTGAGCTTCCAACAATGTTCGAAAACGAGCTAGCGCTTTCGCAAAAAAAAAATATATATATTGTTACTACTTACGCTTAAGAAGCCCCCTGCTAGTACATCAATAAGTCTAGAGATTTACAACGCTAAAATCAGGGGTTCGATTGCCCTCGGTGGACTCAGCAGATAGCCCAATGTGGCTTTGCCATAAGAAAAACACACACACGTGCGCGCTCAAGAACCTTCTACAGAGTTATGGATTGTTTGTTTGTTTTTGAATTTTGCACAAAGTTACTCGAGGGCTATCTGTGCTAGCCGTCCCTAATTTAGCAGTGTAAGACTAGAGGGAAGGCAGCTAGTCATCACCACCCACCGCCAACTCTTGGGCTACTCTTTTACCAACGAATAGTGGAGTTGACCGTCACATTATAACGCCCCCATGGCTGAAAGGGCGAGCATGTTTGGCGCGACGGGGATGCGAACCCGCGACCCTCAGATTACGAGTCGCACGCCTTAACACGCTTGGCCATGCCGGGCCATCAGATTTATGGAACAGGCGGGACTTGCGCAATACGCACCCAACAATATAGTCACATGCGTAAAAGAAAACTATACTGAAACAAGCGTAGGTATTAAAATAAACGTATAACGGTAAATCCGTTACACTCAGCAACATGTTTCTGAGAGTTTAAAATGATTTATCGTATAGGAGAAGAAACGGACATCGAACAGGTACTCACCTACATTAATTACAATAGAAGAAAAACATCCAGTTAAGAATAAAAATTCACCATTTCTTACAGTAAGTCATTTATTTTGCCTGTATTACTGTATTAGTTGAACTGACGAACGACAAACCAACACACATTTGACTGTTTGTATGTTTGTGGTTGTTAAGCAAAGGTACATAACGGGCTATCTGTGCTCTGCCCACCACAGGTATCGAAACCCGATTTTTAAGTATATTTATTTATTATGTTGTTTTGTAGCTGCTGTTTACAAGAACTATCGTTGACGAGAACATTTTGATTTCTTCCAAAATAAACGTGAATAACAAAAAAATAAAATAATTTATTTGGTTAAAGTATCAAAACGTAAATTAGAGAGGACAACATTCGCAGGCAAAGCAACGTGTCTCCACCACGTAATCCTAGCATGGTAAATTGTTAAACCAGAAAATCTATGAAAAACACATATAACTCGAAAATTGTCTGTATCACAGCTTGGGACCTACAAGTAGGTAACTTTGTACCAAATCCTACGTGAATCGGTTGACGTGCACAAAAGTAGTTCATGAAAACCTCGAAATATGCTTTTCTCTCTAGAAAATTGAACAAAAGACAAAAGTTCCAAAATTATCTTTATCCTTGTTTCAGATCTATATCTTTGTACTTAATCCTATGTAAATTGGCCGAATTATGAAGGTGAATAGGTCAAACATATTTTGTGGTATGTTGACCACCTGTAACTACTAAACATAGGAAAATCCTGTAGAAAAATATATTTCTACCAAATTTCATGCAAAAAGATCGAAACAAGGCTAAATAATCAATCCAAACTCCTATAATTATGGGTTTATTACCATTTTGACTCCTATAAAATAATCAAAAAAATGGTCATATTCACATTTTGTGTGTATAATGTGGGGCCTGTAAAACAAGTATATTTTTATTACATTTCATTAAACGGTGGAGTAACTGTTAAAAACCCTAAAAGTATGCTTTTGTGGCATCTTGACATCTCTATAATTACTCAAAATAGACAAGTCAACTTATTTTTGTTTGTCGATGTGTGGAACTTAAAGAAAAGTATCTTTGTTTTAAATCCCATGTTTACTGGTCACACTCCGGCCGAGTGATTGATTGATCGAAACCCCGCAGTTATGCTCTTGTGTGAGTATATCCCTTCTAAAAGACTCAAAATGGACAAATAATTTTTTTTTCTATCCCAATGTGTCAGGCGTATTAAAATTTATAATGTTCTTATTTTCATCTTTATTACTGTAAATATAACCAACGACATGGGAACACAAAATACACATTTTTGGATCACTTTATTTTCGACACCATAAAATCCTCGAAAAGGTATAAAACAAAAAACTATGAAAGGCTTCTTGCCGTCTATGACTAAGGTATAACCGAGTTTCAAATTACTCTGCCTATAAATGAAGGAATTTCGGTCGATTGAAATGAGTTTAAAAAAAGAAATTATATAAAAACCAGTATGTCTCTCCTGAGACATCAAAAACTTACTACTTTAAAACTAAACAAAATAATATAATTAACAAAACCTTAAACGTTTGAAAATGTACATTTTTTTCAATTTAGATTTCCTTAAGACTATGATAAACATATTATAAAAAAATAACCATTATAGTTATTTAAGAGGTGGGCCCAGCATGGCCAAGAATGTTAAGGCGTGCGACTCGTAAACTGAGGGTTGCGGGTTCGCATCCCCGTCGCGCCAAACATGCTCGCCCTTTTAGCCGTGGGGGCGTTATAATGTAACAGTTAATCCCACTATTCGTTGGTAAAAGAGTAGCCCAAGAGTTGGCGGTGGGTGGTGATGACTAGCTGCCTTCCCTCTAGTCTTACACTGCTAAATTAGAGACGGCTAGCACAGAGAGCCCTCTAGTAGCTTTGTGCGAAATTCAAAACAAACAAACAAACAAATTTAAGAGGTTCCAGTGTTATAGCTGTCCAAGTTATTCCGAGCAAATACTGTACGGGATAGCTGAATAAATAGATAAGCTGAAAACCGTTTTAGTAATGTCTCTTGTTGTTGAATATCGGATATTCAAGTTCTTAAAACTCGTTAATTTACATTTTGGTTCGAAATTGTCAATTCTAGATCAATTTTAATATTACAAAAAGTGACCAGACATATGAAACATACATAATATTATTTAAGCCAACTTCTAAAGTAATTTGTAAATTGAAGTATTGCACACGAGTGGTCGATGACGTTAAGCTGATGACTTGTAGCAATTTCATTTCCCATTTCAGCGGAACCATTTGTTTTTCAAACTTTAATAGAAATATACTTCCTGAAAATCCTAGTTATATTATATGGATTTTTGCGAGGTGAACAAATGAAGGCAAGTTTACTCTAACAGAAACATTTTTACATTTATTGGTAAAGTAAAATTACTTAGAGTATATTTCAAGGTTGTTAATCAGATATTATAATAAATCAGTTTTTAAGTTCATAACAACAAATAACACAGTACGATTTAGGGTTTTTTACCTCATAAAGTAAGAGATATGAAAATGATAGATTGTGCGTTTGTTTGTTTTGAATTTCGTACAAAGTTACACGAAGGCTATCTGCGTTACCCATTCATAATTTTGCAGTATAAGACTAGAGGGAAGGCAGCTATTCATCATCACCCACCGTCAACTCTTCGGCTACTTTTTTACCAACGAATAGTGAGATTGACCGTCACATTACAACGCCCCCTCGGTTGAAAGGACGAGCATGTTTGGTGTGACGTGATTCGAACCCTCGCCCCTCAAATTACGAACCGAGTGCTTTAACCATCTGGCCATGCCGGGTCTGAGAATGATAGGATATATTTTAATCTTGTCTTCTAAGTTGAAGCTCTTTGAATTTATCTGAAAAAAAAACCTGAAAAAATTAAACGCAAAACCCGAAAACGTAATAAGAATTTAAATATGAAGAGTGTTTTTTGGTTGTTTTGAAACTGTGAGCTTCAGCCAAAATATTGTTCCATCTTGAAGTATCAAATTTAAAGCATCCATAAAACCATATTCTTCATCAAAAACGTCTACAAGTATGTGGTATTTTTTCATCACGAATAAAGTTCCTTCGATGTAGTAAACAAAGGCATTTTACTCATCGTACATCTGAAGAATTGGGAACATAACTTACATTGCTATCTGGATAACAATATGCGAAACCGTTGACTTGAGAGTTATTATATGTGAAATTGAACTTTTTACCGACCGAAAGTAATTATACAAGAATCTATTGCTTTTTTTTTCTTATTTAAATCCTACAAAATGCAAATCTTTATAAATCTAAACAGAGACTCGACGTTTCATTAAAAATATCGGTTATTTAAAGCAAAACACTCAAAAAACCTTTTTTTTTCCCTTACTGAGAAACTTATTGGGAACGGTGACTCATGTTAAACTCCAGCTTTGTTACACTTTCATCCTGATTTATCGCTAACATTTTTCTTGTTCTAAAATAAATGACCGTACATTTCAGAGGATATAACTAAACAGTGGCGAACAGCTGCGACCACAGAATTTAGACACCGAGCAGTTGTGGAGCTTTAACTTTCCAGACAACAAAAATTATCCAGTATACGTCACATCAAAACAACACTGATGTTTAATGTAGCTGAGACTGAAATCCATAAGAACCATGAAAACAACATTTCACGAATATAAGTTTGCTTCTGAAAAATTAAACTTAATGTACGTTTGGTTCATTGTATTCATTAAAAGTAGTAAATTGCCTTACATTTCAATGTATTCGTGAGCAATAAACATTAATTAAAATTACCCTTGATTTGCAACGTGTGTATTAATAGCACGCACTAAGTAAAGCTCACCCGATTTTTTCAATGTATTCTTAATAGTAAACGTTAAGTAAAACACACCTGATATTTCAAAGTGCTCTTGAATGGGAATCATTAGGTGAAATTTACCTTACTCTTCGAAGTAGTCATGAACACTTAATTTATAAGTTTATTTATGAATAGATAAAAATATTAGGTCTTAAATTACATGTTGATGGAAGATATACATATGTGTAAAAACAGTGAGATTTTTGAATGAAAGAAACAATAAGGAATACATTCTAATAGATACTTTAATCGTCTTGCGAGGAACGAATTACTTACGAAACACTGTGGCAAAAAATAGATCTTTAGGTCACAATAACTGCAGCCATACATGTCTATAGTAACTATCAAACCCTTTACATACTGGTTACCAGTTGTTATAGTCACTATCAAACCCTTTACATCCTTGTTACCAGTTGTTATAGTCACTATCAAACCCTTACATACTTGTTACCAGTTGTTATAGTCACTATCAAACCCTTTACATACTTGTTACCAGTTGTTATAGTCACTATCAAACCCTTTACATACTTGTTACCAGTTGTTATAGTCACTATCAAACCCTTTACATACTTGTTACCAGTTGTTATAGTCACTATCAAACCCTTTACATACTTGTTACCAGTTGTTATAGTCACTATCAAACCCTTTACATACTTGTTACCAGTTGTTATAGTCACTATCAAACCCTTTACATACTTGTTACCAGTTGCTATAGTCACTATCAAACCCTTTACATCCTTGTTACCAGTTGTTATAGTCACTATCAAACCCTTACATACTTGTTACCAGTTGTTATAGTCACTATCAAACCCTTTACATACTTGTTACCAGTTGCTATAGTCACTATCAAACCCTTTACATCCTTGTACCAGTTGTTATAGTCACTATCAAACCCTTTACATACTTGTTACCAGTTGTTATAGTCACTATCAAACCCTTTACATACTTGTTACCAGTTAGCTTATAGTCACTATCAAACCCTTTACATACTTGTTACCAGTTGCTATAGTCACTATCAAACCCTTTACATACTTGTTACCAGTTGTTATAGTCACTATCAAACCCTTACATACTTGTTACCAGTTGTTATAGTCACTATCAAACCCTTTACATACTTGTTACCAGTTGCTATAGTCACTATCAAACCCTTTACATACTTGTTACCAGTTGTTATAGTCACTATCAAACCCTTTACATACTTGTTACCAGTTGTTATAGTCACTATCAAACCCTTTACATACTTGTTACCAGTTGTTATAGTCACTATCAAACCCTTTACATACTTGTTACCAGTTGTTATAGTCACTATCAAACCCTTTACATACTTGTTACCAGTTGTTATAGTCACTATCAAACCCTTTACATACTTGTTACCAGTTGTTATAGTCACTATCAAACCCCTTTACATACTTGTTACCAGTTGTTATAGTCACTATCAAACCCTTTACATACTTGTTACCAGTTGCTATAGTCACTATCAAACCCTTTACATCCTTGTTACCAGTTGTTATAGTCACTATCAAACCCTTTACATCCTTGTTACCAGTTGTTATAGTCACTATCAAACCCTTTACATCCTTGTTACCAGTTGTTATAGTCACTATCAAACCCTTTACATACTTGTTACCAGTTGTTATAGTCACTATCAAACCCTTTACATCCTTGTTACCAGTTGTTATAGTCACTATCAAACCCTTTACATACTTGTTACCAGTTGTTATAGTCACTATCAAACCCTTTACATACTTGTTACCAGTTGTTATAGTCACTATCAAACCCTTTACATACTTGTTACAAGTTGTTATAGTCACTATCAAACCCTTTACATACTTGTTACCAGTTGTTATAGTCACTATCAAACCCTTTACATACTTGTTACCAGTTGCTATAGTCACTATCAAACCCTTTACATACTGGTTACCAGTTGTTATAGTCACTATCAAACCCTTTACATACTTGTTACCAGTTGTTATAGTCACTATCAAACCCTTTACATACTTGTTACCAGTTGTTTTAGCTACTTGTCACTTTGTTATATTTTCGTCTCTTTGTTTTATTTATTCGTCCAGGACATTTTCAGTTTTTCTTCAATCAGAAAACATGGCATCAAACAAATATTTATTATTAAGAACATTTCTGGACTAAGATGTTATCATGTTAGGTGCATACTGAAGAACTTATAGTAAAGTTTTGTGAATTTGATAGTTCGTAGGAAAAATAGGGAGCGAAATATTCGCAGAAAACAAATCAAAAACGTTCATTGGCCAACAAGTTTTACTGCTGCTAACAGTATCAGAGTCTATTTAATTCAGTTTATATATCATTGTATATATACTTTATAGTTCGGAGAATGCCACTTGTTAGAGTATATTTCATTAAATTAAAACACTGTTAATAAAATAATTGTGATTATCCTAAAATTAATAGTATCTAGTCATATAGAAACGACCCAGCATGGCCATGTGGTTAAGACGCTCAACTCGAAATCCGAGGGTCGCGAGTTCGAATTCTGTCACACCAAACATGCCCACCTTTCATCCGTGGGAGCGATATAATGTGACGGTCAATCTCACTATTCGGTTGTAAAAAAGTAGCCCAAGAGTTGGGGGTTGGTGGTGATGACTACTTGCCTTCTTTCTAGTTTTACACTGCTAAATTAGGGGCGGCTAGCGCAGATAGCCCTTGTGTAGCTCTGCGTGAAATTCAAAACAAACCAAACCACACCACATAGAAACCTTTCAAACACATGAGATAGAACAGTATCCTCAAATACGTCCTCCTATTGTGAAGAAACGCATGCCTTTTAAGCATACATTGAACCTACAAGGTCAACCTTTACGACACTGTCAATGTCACTGCTATAGTTAAACCGCTCCATAGCTGAAAAGTGTGTCTAATGCTGAGTTGTATATCGTAACTCGTACTTCGAACTTTCGGGGTAGTAGCCTATAACATTAACTTCTAGTCTAAGACTGTCCATAACAAATATGCAGTTCTCTGCCTAGTTTTCTTTAAGTGATATAATACTTTCTAAGCCCCTAAGAAGCATTTTGTACATATGTATTATTCTTCTAGTTCTGTGGTTTGATTTCAACCGTAATCCTTTGTTTAATTTCTTAATTTAGTCGCTAGGTGGAGTAACTGGTAGGTTTCATGACTTTTTCACCTCCTGTAATTAACTTGAACGATTAGTTTCTGAAGTAAACAGGTCATTCCGAAATTTTACAATCACGTGAACAGTTTGAAACCAATCCATAAATGTTATTTGTCTAATCTCAATCGCAATAGCAGATGGCGCTGTAAGTATGTAATAAAGACGTTGCCACGCCCGTCATCATGATCAACTGAAAGACATGAAATGGGCGGAAATGTTGAAATGATCGGTAGGCATTTGGGAGGAAGAATGATAAAACAGTATACATATATATATGTGTGTATATATTGATGAAAATATTTAGATAAAAAAGATACACGCACACATAGATGTAAGAGCTTGCGGTTGTAGTGCGTCTGTAATAATAGAAACAAAAAAATGCATTAATTTGTGTAAAAACGTTTTGAATGTGGTTTCAAGAAACGTGACTAACGTAATAACTGTTTCTGGAAAAAATTGAAACTGATGAGAATGAGACAAACATTTGTTAAATTTATGAAAGATTGTTTGTTTGTTTTCTGCAGATTTTAGCTTCCTTTAACTTACCGCTTGCCTATTAGTTGACCTAAAATATAAATCTCTAAAGACTTTTGTAATTAATTCGTTTTATTTATTGGCCCGGCATGGCCAAGCGCGTAAGGCGTGCGACTCGTAGTCCGAGGGTCGCGGGTTCGCGCCCGCGTCGCGCTAAACATGCTCGCCATCCCAGCCGTGGGGGGCGTTATAATGTGACGGTCAATCCCACTATTCGTTGGTAAAAGAGTAGCCCAAGAGTTGGCGGTGGGTGGCGATGACTAGCTGCTTTCCCTCTAGTCTTACACTGCCAAATTAGGGACGGCTAGCACAGATAGCCCTCGAGTAGCTTTGTGCGAAATTCCAAAAAACAAAACAAACAAAACGTTTTATTTATCATTTAACAAGTACACAGTTTGGTTCTCCTGAATAGTAAAATATTGTGAAAGCTTAAGACTTTCTTAATAAACGTTGTTAACACAACTTTTTACCACATTTTAACCTGATGATTTTGGTTTGGCTTGTTTCGAATTTCGCGCAAAGATACCCGAGGGCTATCTGCGCTAGCCGTCCATAATATAGTAGTGAAACACTAAAGGAAAGGCAGCTCTTGATCTACTCTTTTGCCAACAAACACTGGGATTGATATACCAATTATAACACTCCCACAGCTGAAAGGACTAACATGTTTGGTGAGATGAAAATTCGAACTCATGACCCACAAATTGCGAGTGAACCGCCCTAACCACTTGGCCATGTCGGGCCTGCTTAATCAGAAAATTGGCTTTATCGAACTGAGTAATGTTTATAATCATGAAATTGTAAGATAATCTCAAAGACAATCAAAATGCTAATTTCTGATTTGTCTGCTTTCCTATAAAAACAATTGTTATGGAGGAGGGGTAATATTCTTCGGTAAACAACAGGATCACCATTATGTAATTTGTTATATTTAAGATTAGTAGCACTGGTTCCAGTCCTAGTGGGGGTTAATCAATGTTGCATGTACGAAGTGATAATAGCAAGTTTTCAGTTGAATTATGGAACAAACAATTACTCCAAAGAGAATACCTCTTTTTTTGGTATGGTTGAAACTAAGAGACAACAGAAACAAAAATGCTTTTGGCCAGCATTAGAAGGTCCTCTGTTCAGACTTCAATTGCGTGGCACAAAAACTGCCATATGTGCTATACATATAAATGACAAATTAAAAGGCTGCAAGCACAACAAATATTCCATGGTGCAGATCAGCAGTGGTAACTCTGAAACAGGTGGTATTGCAGTAAGTGTACAGTTTAGGGTGTCATGTAGTTCTGTTATACTGAACATTTGTCTTGTTCTGTCAAGAAGAGAAATATAAATTTATTAAAATAATTCCGCAAATTACAGCATCTATAAGATTTAACCAGAAACTTGACATTCTTTTAGCTATTACCATTGAACTTATGCTGCTAAGCTTACTACAGTAGTTTTATGAAATTTATTGCTAAAACAAAGGAAGACACAAAAACAAACTAACTTAGTAGCGATTAGGATGAGCAATTAACTCCAAAACTCTGTTCGTAGAGAACACGCACTAAAACTGTCCAACATTTGTATTGAAGTTCACTTGTCAGCCTTAAGTGGTCATTCAATGATAAGTCATCTTTCACACAGGTTAGTGTTTTGAATTCTTCAACGCCAAATGACATGTTTCCTGTTGAGAGAAGAACATTGTTAAAACCTGCCAAATATGGATCTATTTCTATTTCCACAAAGGCAGCTATTAAGTAGAGTGACCATACTGGTTTGGCCATTTCAAGAAAATATTTTCCTCTTACTGATGAATGTTGTGCTTCAACCACAAGGAGACATTTCTCCAATCCTGGTTTTATTGTCAGTAAGGGTGATGCTGTTGTTGTTGTTGTTTTGAATTAAACACAAAGCTACACAATGGGCTATCTGTGCTCTGCCCACCACGGGTATCAAAACCCGGTTTTTTAGCGTTGTAAGTCCGCAGACATACTGCTGAGCCACTGGGGAAGCAAGGGTGATGCAGATCCAAGTATACCAGACTGTTCGCATGCCTTCCTGCGTCTTTTCTATAAAGGACAAATCGTGTGAAATGGAACAAATAATGAGCTGAACATGGAGGAACTGGGAACTCTTGTGAGGGATGAAGCCTTGAGTATTGGCCAATATTGTGTTAGTAGGAGGAAGAAGTGGTCTTGGCAATAGCTGACATCAAATCGTCACGTAAGAAACTGATTAGATCTTTCTACAAAGTTCGGTAGACCTACAGATATTAGTTTATTTAGAAGAGCCACAGCCCTAAGAAAACGTGCACTTAAATTTATGGACCCAGAAAGTATTGCTGTCATCATCCTTAACCAGCTTAGATAAAGTTTGTCAACTTCACAACTTATAACAGTGACACATACCATGCCTCTTACCACCCAAATAACTGCCTGGCAAGGAATTCCTAGACAAAAACACAAATTGTCCAGTTTTTAACCATCTTACCAGATTGCACTCATTGTGTCCGAAGTAGCAAACACTACCATTCCATTTACTGTTGTACAAGATCTAAATAATCCAGTTTGTGAAACAATGCACAGAAACATTGTTGCGATAAACCTCATAAGGATTGTCCATCTGCAAGAGAAACTTAAGGCATTTCTCTTAAAACGTAAAAAACGATTACCTTAAAATCGGTTGGTCACTTCACATTCAATTACTCATTTAATTGACCACAATGTATATTGTTCAAGTTCCCTGTCATGAACTAAGCACTTTGAACACTGAAGTGTGTGTATTTAACTTGTAATATTGGACAAAACAAAGATATGCTGTTTTAATTTAATTGGAGAGGAGGGCGGAATCTTTATATTTTGAATTGATGTAATTAAATAGGCTATACGAAAATACACCAAAAAATTAATCTCTCGACCGAGAAATATAGACATGAAATTTCTTATTGCCATAAGCCAGCATTCTGAAATTAGACATAGACTGATAGGAAATTATTCTTGAGCCCTATTCAATGCTTTGTAAATCTTACTTCAACGTTATGCATGCACACAAGCTAACAGTCCAGACTCTATGAAAATTACTTCAGACACAGTTATTTGACTTTCTACAGAAGCGTGATAGAAACCTGGAAACAGGTATTTTATAGCATTAAAAAGGACGATGTTCAGCCAGGTACCCTTCTAAATGCTTGAAAATTTCGAAGTAACATATTTGTACTTGTTGCTGAGAAAAACACAAAGTGATCTTCCAGTTTCGATGGAGTACGTGGATATAGTGTCTCTCTTATTCTACACTGAGGAATAAGTTTGAAATTCTATCTACATACCTTTACATGATGTTGTCTTCCTTTATGAAGTAACCACACTTACTATGCCAGGTGGGGACAATTTGTGTTATTGAGATGCAACAGCTTTTGGATTCTATTAAAATATTTTGCAGCCAGGTTGATTTTGATCACAGTTAGGGTTAGTTTAATGATATTAAAGAGACGGTATAGGAGTCTGAAGTACCACTTATTTTCACACACTTCTCAGTAATGGTCAAGAGTCGTGTACAGTATTGGTTCAAATGACCAGTGAGTCCAATAAAGCTAGAAAAAAAAGAAGAAATTAATCTAAAACGAACTACCTGCCACACTAGAGAGTTTCCGAGTAGTTTCTCTAGAGTGTGCTGCACTCGCCAGCAATACTGCCACTCAAATATTCCCATTCGATGCAGAAATTCTTGACCAGGAAAAGCTTATAATGAAATATCTAAGCGCCTTGCAGAGAGACTTCTAACTCACGTGAAGCTAGAAGAAATGAAGTTCTGAAAAGGACCATGTAATGTGTCGTAATTTCTGTACCTTTATCATAGGTCCAGATAGATAGTAATCTCAGAGAAGGAAAAAAGTCAATAGTATCCATAGCAGGACGTGACATAGCATTGTATTTGCTACCTATGATAAGAAAACAGCCCGATGAGCTGCTTGTAGACTTAAGTAAAAGAAAGTGTGATTAACTGGAAGTTATATCTATCTAAATAATGTATGTGTATTTGAGTTTGACAATAATAACAAGACTCTATCACCCTACTCACCCATCTCGCATACCTCTTACTAGTAATGTTCTTCATTATAACATCACCTTGCGAGGAAGCTCCATAAAATAGTTTGTAGTCAGATACATTGTACAAATACTATCTTACGCCCTCCTGTTTTAATAGGCTGGAAGAAGGACGAAGGAACGTTAGAGCTATATCTGATGACCTTACCTTCAGTACCTGAAAAGTGCACCACAAAAGGTCACATGTGGATAGAAAGGTCAGAAGAACAGAAGAGTCAACTGTCGAAAATCTCAAGATACATGTAACGTCTTTTGTGTGTGTGTGTTTTTCAAGCACCTTAAATGTAATTTCTCTCAGTTTGGCAAATGCTAAACACAAAAAGTAAAATAATTATAAACTAAACTAGACTGTTTTAATCTGAGCTTTATTTGATGGTTTAATATTTAATATTGTTATAAAACATTTTTCTCGGTTTTAATTTGTCAAATTCCGTATTTTTAGGTTCCAATTATAGGAAAAAGGTAATAATATAAGTTTTTGCCACTAAATAATTCACCGATTAAACAGTTAAATAACCTGCCTGTCAAATATTAGTGTGTTGTTACTGCGCTTTAGCAAGCTACTCGGGTTTCATTCACAAATTTCACAAGTACAGAATCGTTTCCCACCTTCGTTACTTTAATGTTTAGATGCTGCTAGTCCAAACTGTGATTAAAAATAATTACCAGTAATTTTTGTTACGAAACACCTTAAATCAAAGAGACTAATCTTAAAGTAAGATGTCATACAGAAAGTTATTTGTACGATGTTTTACGTTAAGTCTCACACACTTTAAATTATAACAATAGATTAGCAGAGAGCTATTTGTACGGTGCTTTACGTTAAGTCCCACCCATATTAGAATAAAACAATAGATTAGCAGAGAGCTATTTGTATGGTGCTTTGCGTTAAGTCTCACCCACATTAGATTAAAACAATAGATTAGCAAAGAGCTATTTGTATGGCACTTTACGTTAGCTTTAGCTGAATAGCACTCGTTGAAAATATTGTAGATCAAAATATAAGGTTATAATGTATCAGAGTAAATAATTACATATACGTATTTCACAATAGTTTCTACTCTGAAGACTACTAATTATCTTTAGAATCAACTAATATAATTAATAAAAATTCTAAAATAAAAGAAAAGTTCTCAATAGAAACAAATTCGACTGTCTCAGCCAGGAACAATGAAAAAATATTCAATATTCACATAATTCTTTGTTCTTTACTTCATTGAAAAGTTAATTTGTGAAATTACATTAGATGTCTCTTACCTACTCTATCTCATGACATACAATACTACTTTATATGTCTCTTACCTACTCTATGTGATGGCAAACACTACTACTTTATATGTCTCTTACCTACTCTGTGTGATGATAAACAATACTACTTTATATGTCTCTTACCTACTCTATGTGATGGCACACAGTACTACTTTATCTTATGTACACAACGTGATGATATACAGTACTACTTTATACCTCTACTACCTACTCTATGTGATGACATACCATACAGTACTACTGTATATGTCTCCTACCTACTGTCTGTGATGATATACAGTACTACTTCATACGTCTCTTACATGCTCTATGTGATGACATACAGTACCAGTTTATATGTCTCTTACCTACTCTCTGTGAGGATATACAGTACTACTTTATACGTCTCTTACCTACTCAATGTAATGACTTACAGTACTAGTTTATATGTCTCTTACCTACTCTCTGTGATGATATACAGTACTACTTTATACGTCTCTTACCTACTCTATGTGATCATATACAGTAGAAGTTTATGTCTCTCTTACCTACTCCATGTGTTGAAATACAGTACTACTTTACATGTCTCTTACCTACTCTATCTGATGACATACAGTACTACTTTATATGTTTCTTACCTACTCCATGTGATGACATACAGTACTACTTTATATGTCTCTTACCTACTCTATGTGATGATATACAGTACTACTTTATATGTATCTCATGTACTCAACGTCATGATATACAGTATTACTTTATACGTCTCTTACCTACTCTATGTGATGACATAAAGTACTAGTTTATATGTCTCTTACCTACTCCATGTGATGACATAGAGTACTAATTTATATGTCTCTCACCTACTCTATGTGATGACACACACTACTTCTTTATATGTCTCTTACATGCTCCGTGTGATGACATACAGTACTACTTTATACCTCTCTTACCTACTCTATGTGATGACATACCTTACAGTTCTACTTTATATATTTCTTACCTACTCTATATGATGATATACAGTACTACTTTATATGTATCTTATGTACTCTACGTGATGACATACAGTACTACTTTATACGTCTCTTAACTACTCTACGTGATGACATACAGTAATACTTTATATGTCTCTTACCTACTCTTTTTGATTATAAACAGTACTACTTTATATCTATCTAACGTACTCTACGTGATGACATACAGTACTACTTTATACGTCTCTTACCTAATCTATGTGATGATATACCTTACAGTACTACTTTATATATTTCTTACTTACTCCATGAGATGACATACAGTACTAGTTTATATGTCTCTCACCTACTCTATGTGATGACACACAGTACTACTTTATATATCTCTTACCAACTCCATGTCATGACATACCGTAATGTTTTATATATCTCTTACCTACTCTATATGATGATATACAGTACTACTTTATACGTCTCATAACTACTCTATGTGATGACACACAGTACTATTTATATGTCTCTTATATGCTCCATGTGAAGACATACAGAACTACTTTATACCTCTCTTACCTACTCTATGTGATGACATAACTTACAGTACTACTTTATATATTTCTTATCTACTCCATGTGATGACATAGAGTACTACTTTATATGTCTCTTACCTACTCCATGTGATGACATACAGTACTACTTTATCTTACAAACTCTACGCGATGATATATAGTACTACTTTATGTGTTTCTTACCTACTCCATATGATGACGTACAGTACTACTTTATATGTCTCTTACCTATTCTCTATGATGATTTACAGTACCAGTTTATGTGTCTCTTACCTACTCCACGTGATGACATACAGCACTACTTTATACCTCTCTTACCTTTCTATGTGATGACATACAATACAGTACTACTTTATATCTCTCTTACCTATTCTATGTGATGATATACAGTTCTAGTTTATATGTTTCTTACCTACTCCATGTGATGACATACAGTACTACTTTATATGTCTCTTACCTACTCTATGTGATGAAACACACTACTTCTTTATATGTCTCTTACATGCTCCGTGTGATGACATACAGTACTACTTTATACCTCTCTTACCTACTCTATGTGATGACATACCTTACAGTTCTACTTTATATCTCTCTTACCTACTCTATGTGATGATATACAGTTCTAGTTTATGTGTTTCTTACCTACTCCATGTGATGACATACAGTACTACTTTATATGTCTCTTACCTACTCTGTGTGATAATATACAATACTACTTTATATGTCTCTTACCTACTCTATGTGATGGCATACAGAACTACTTTATCTTACGTTCTCTACCCGATGATATACAGTACTACTTTACACCTTTCATAGCTATTCTATGTGATGACACACAGTACTACTTTATATGTCTCTGACTTACATGGTGTGATGATATACAATACTACTTTATATAACTCTTACCTACTCTATGTGATGGAATACAGTATTACGTTATCTTACGTACTCTACGCGATGATATACAGTACTAGTTTATACCTCTCTTACCTACTCTATGTGATGACATACCATACAGTAATAGTTCATATGTCTCTTACCTACACTATGTGATGACATACAGTAATACTTTATCTTACGTACTCTACGGGATGATATGCAGTCTGCTTTGTATGTCTCTTACCTACTTTATGTGATGACATACCCTACAGTAATACTTTATATGTTTCTTACCTATTCTATGTGATGATATACAGTACTACTTAATACGTCTCTCACCTACTCTCTGTGATGATATACAGTATTAGTTTATATGTCTCTTACCTATTGTATGTGATGACATACAGTACTACTTTATATGTCTTTTACCTCCTCTATGTGATGACATACAGTACTACTTTATCTGATGTACTCTACGTGATGATATACAGTACTACTTTATACCTCTCTTACCTACTCTATGTGATGACATACCATACAGTACTATTTTATATGTCTCTTACCTACTGTATATGATGAAAAATTTTCAGTACTAATTTATGTGTCTCCCACTTACTCCATGTGATGACACACAGTACTACTTCATACGTTTCTCACTTACTCTGTGTGATGATATAAAGTACTAGTTTATGTGTTTCTTACCTACTCTATGTGATGATATACAGTACTAGTTTATGTGTGTCTTACCTACTCCATGTTATGACATATAGTACAACTTTATATTTCTTTTACATACTCTATGTGATTGCATACAGTACTATTTTATCTGATGTACTGTACGTGATGACATACAGTACTACTTTATACCTGTCTTACCTACTCTATGTGATGACATACCTAACAGTACTACTTTATATATTTCTTCCCTACTACATGTGATGACATAGAGTACTATTTTATATGTCTCTTACCTACTCTACGTGATGACACACAGTAGTACTTTATATGTCTCTGACCTACTCTGTGTGATGATATACAATACTACTTTATATATTTCTTACCTACTCTATGTGATGGAATACAGTATTATGTTATCTTACGTACACTACGCGATGATATACAGTACTAGTTTATACCTCTCTTACCTGTTCTATGTGATGACATACCATACAGTAATAGTTCATATGTCTCTTACCTACACTATGTGAAGACATGCAGTACTACTTTATCTTACGTACTCTACGGGATGAAATACAGTACTACTTTATATGTCTCTTACCTACTCTATGTGATTACACACAGTACCACTTTATACGTCTCTTACCTAATCTATGTGATGATATACAGTACTAGTTTATGTGTCTCTTACCTACTCCATGTGATGACATACAGTACTAATTTATATGTCTCTCACCTACTCTATGTGATGACACATAGTACTACTTTATATGTCACTTACATGCTCCATGTGATGACATACAGTACTACTTTATACCTCTCTTACCTACTCTATGTGTTGACATACCTTACAGTACTACTTTATATATTTCTTACCTACTCCAAGTGATAACATATAGTACTACTTTATATGTCTCTTACCAACTCCATGTGATGACATACCGTACTGTTTTATATATCTCTTACCCACTCTATATGACGATATACAGTACTACTTTATATGTCTCTTACCTACTCCATGTGATGACATACAGTACTACTTTATATGTCTCTTACCTACACTATGTGTGATATACAGTACTACTTTATACGTCTCTTACCTACTCCATGTGATTACATACAGTACTACTTTATACCTCTTTTACCTACTCTATGTGATGACATACCTTACAGTACTACTTTATATGTTTCTTACCTATTCTATATGATGATATACAGTACTACTTTATACGACTCTTACCTAATCTGTGTGATGATATACAGTACTAGTTTATGTGTCTCTTACCTATTGTATGTGATGAAATACAGTACTACTTTATACCTCTCTTACCTACTCTATGTGTTGACATACCTTACAGTACTACTTTATATATTTCTTACTTACTCCAACTGATGACATAGAGTACTACTTTATATGTCTCTTACCAACTCCATGTGATGACATACCGTACTGTTTTATATATCTCTTACCCACTCTATATGATGATATACAGTACTACTTTATATGTCTCTTACCTAATCTGTGTGATGATATACAGTACTAGTTTATGTGTCTCTTACCTATTGTATGTGATGAAATACAGTACTACTTTATACCTCTCTTACCTTCTCTATGTGATGACATACCATACAGTACTATTTTATATCTCTCTTACCTACTCTATGTGATGACATACCTTACAGTACTACTTCATATATTTCTTACCTACTCCATGTGATGACATACAGTACTACTTTATATGTCTTTTACATATTCTATGTGATGGCATACAGTACTACTTTATCTGATGTACTCTACGTGATGACACACAGTACTTCTTTATACCTCTATCACCTACCCTATGTGATGACATACCTTACAGTACTACTTTATATATTTCTTATCTACTCCATGTGATTACATACAGTACTACTTTATATGTCTCTCACCTACTCTAAGTGATGACACACAGTACTACTTTATATGTCTCTTACATACTCCATGTGATGACATACAGTACTACTTTATACCTCTCTTACATACTCTATGTGATGACATACCTTACAGTACTACTTTATATATTTCTTACCTACTACATGTGATGACATAGAGTGCTACTTTATATGTCTCTTACCATCTCCATCTGATGACATAGAGTACTACTTTATATGTCTCTTACCAACTCCATGTGATGACATACAGTACTATTTTATATATCTCTTACCTACTCTATATGATGATATACAGTACTACTTTATATGTATCTTATGTACTCTACGTGATGATATACAGTGCTACTTTATACGCCTCTTAACTACTCTACGTGATGACACACAGTACTACTTTATATGTCTCTTATCTACTCTTTTTTATTATATACAGTACTACTTTATATCTATCTTACGTACTCTACGTGATGACACACAGTACTACTTTATATCTATCTTACGTACTCTACGTGATGACACAGTACTACGTTATATGTCTCTTACCTACTCTATGTTATGATATACAGTACTACTTTATACGTCTCTTACCTAATCTATGTGATGACATACCTTACAGTACTACTTTATATATTTCTTACCTACTCCATGTGACGACATAGAGTACTACTTTATATGTCTCTTACCTACTCCATGTGATGAAATACAGTACTACTTTATCTTACGTACTCTACGGGATGATATGCAGTACTACTTTGTATGTCTCATACCTACTCCATGTAAAGACACACAGTACTACTTTATATGTCTCTTACCTACTATTTTTGATTATATACAGTAGTACTTTATATCTATCTTACGTACTATACGTGTTGACATGCAGTACTACTTTATATTCTCTTACCTACTATAGGTTATGATATACAATACTACTTTATACGTCTCTTACCTAATCTATGTGATGATATACCTTACAGTACTACTTTATATATTTCTTACCTACTCTATGTGATGACATAGAGTACCAGTTTATATGTCTCTCACCTACTCTATGTGATGACACACAGTACTACTTTATATGTCTCTTACATGCTCCGTGTGATGACATACAGTTCTACTTTATACCTCTCTTACCTACTCTATGTGATGACATATCTTACAGTACTACTTTGTATATTTCTTACCTACTCCATGTGATGACATAGAGTACTACTTTATATGTCTCTTACCAACTCCATGTGAAGAAATACCGTACTGTTTTATATATCTCTTACCTACTCTATGTCATGATGATATACAGTACTACTTTGTATGTATCTTATGTACTCTACGTGATGCTATACAGTACTACTTTATACGTCTCTTAACTACTCTATGTGATGACATACAGTACTACTTTATACGTCTCTTACCTAATCTATGTTATGATATACAGTACTACTTTATACGTCTCTTACCTAATCTATGTGATGATATACCTTACAGTACTTCTTTATATATTTCTTACCTACTCCATGTGATTACATAGAGTACTACTTTATATATCTCTTAATAACTCCATGTGATGACATACCGTACTGTTCTATATATCTCTTACCTACACTGTATGATAATATACAGTACTACTTTATACGTCTCTTAACTACTCTATGTGATGACACACAGTACCATTTATATGTCTCTTATATGCTCCATGTGAAGATATGCAGAACAACTTTATACCTCTCTTGCCTACTCTATGTGATGACATACCTTACAGTACTACTTTATATATTTCTTACCTACTCCATGTGATGACATAGAGTACTACTTTATATGTCTCTTACCTACTCCATGTGATGACATACAGTACTACTTTCTATGTCTCTTACCTATTCTCTATCATGATATAGAGTACTACTTTATATGTCTTTTACCTATTCTCTATCATGATATAGAGTACTACTTTATATGTCTCTTACCTATTCTCTATGATGATATAGAGTACTATTATACCTTACATACTCTACGCGATGATATATAGTACTACTTTATGTTTCTTACCTACTCCATACGATGACATACAGTACTACTTTATATGTCTCTTACCTATTCTCTATGATGATATACAGTACAAGTTTATGTGTCTCTTACCTACTCCATGTGATAACATACAGTACTACTTTATACCTCTCTTACCTTTTCTATGTGATGACATACCATACAGTACTACTTTATATCTGTCTTACCTACTCTATGTAATGATATACAGTTCTAGTTTATGTGTTTTTTACCTACGCCATGTGATGACATACAGTACTACTTTATATGTCTTTTACCTACTCTGAGTGATGATATACAATACTACTTTATATGTCTCCTACCTACTCTATGTGATGGCATTCAGAACTACTTTATCTTACGTTCTCTACGCGATGATATATTGTACTACTTTACACCTTTTTTAGCTACTCTATGTGATGACATACCATACAGTAATAGTTCATATGTCTCTTACCTACTCCATGTGATGACATACAGTACTACTTTATCTGATGTACTGTACATGATGACATACAGTACTATTTTATACCTCTCTTACCTACTCTACGTGATGACATACCTTACAGTACTACTTTATATATTTCTTCCCTACTCCATGTGATGACATAGAGTACTATTTTATATGTCTCTTACCAACTCCATGTGATGACATTCAGTACTATTTTATATATCTCTTACCTACTCTATGTGATGATATACAGTACTAGTTTATGTGTCTCTCACCTACTGTATGTGATGAAATACAGTACTACTTTATATGTCTCTTACCTACTCTATGTGATGACACACAGTACTACTTTATATGTCTCTGACCTACTCTGTGTGATGATATACAATACTACTTTATATATCTCTTACCTACTCTATGTGATGGAATACAGTATTACGTTATCTTACGTACTCTACGCGATGATATACAGTACTAGTTTATACCTCTCTTACCTGCTCTATGTGATGACATACATAACAGTAATAGTTCATATGTCTCTTACCTACTCTATGTGATGACATATCTTACAGTACTACTTTATATGTTTCTTACCTACTCCATGTGATGACATAGAGTACTACTTTATATGTCTCTTACCAACTCCATGTGATGAAATACCGTACTGTTTTATATATCTCTTACCTACTCTATATGATGATATACAGTACTACTTTGTATGTATCTTATGTACTCTACATGATGCTATACAGTACTACTTTATACGTCTCTTAACTACTCTATGTGATGACATACAATACTACTTTATACGTCTCTTACCTACTCTATGTTATGATATACAGTACTACTTTATACGTCTCTTACCTAATCTATGTGATGATATACCTTACAGTACTTCTTTATATATTTCTTACCTACTCCATGTGATTACATAGAGTACTACTTTATATATCTCTTAATAACTCCATGTGATGACATACCGTACTGTTTTATATATCTCTTACCTACACTGTATGATAATATACAGTACTACTTTATACGTCTCTTAACTACTCTATGTGATGACACACAGTACCATTTATATGTCTCTTATATGCTCCATGTGAAGATATGCAGAACAACTTATACCTCTCTTGCCTACTCTATGTGATGACATACCTTACAGTACTACTTTATATATTTCTTACCTACTCCATGTGATGACATAGAGTACTACTTTATATGTCTCTTACCTACTCCATGTGATGACATACAGTACTACTTTATATGTCTCTTACCTATTCTCTATCATGATATAGAGTACTACTTTATATGTCTCTTACCTATTCTCTATGATGATATAGAGTACTATTATACCTTACATACTCTACGCGATGATATATAGTACTACTTTATGTTTCTTACCTACTCCATATGATGACATACAGTACTACTTTATATGTCTCATACCTATTCTCTATGATGATATACAGTACCAGTTTATGTGTCTCTTACCTACTCCATGTGATAACATACAGTACTACTTTATACCTCTCTTACCTTTTCTATGTGATGACATACCATACAGTACTACTTTATATCTCTCTTACCTACTCTATGTAATGATATACAGTTCTAGTTTATGTGTTTCTTACCTACGCCATGTGATGACATACAGTACTACTTTATATGTCTTTTACCTACTCTGAGTGATGATATACAATACTACTTTATATGTCTCCTACCTACTCTATGTGATGGCATTCAGAACTACTTTATCTTATGTTCTCTACGCGATGATATATTGTACTACTTTACACCTTTTTTAGCTACTCTATGTGATGACATACCGTACAGTAATAGTTCATATGTCTCTTACCTACACTATGTGATGACATACAGTACTACTTTATATGCTTCTTACCTTCTCTATGTGATGACATATGGTACTACTTTATATTTTTCTTATCTACTCTGTGTTATGATATTCAGTACTACTTTATATGTTTCTTACCTACTCTATGTTATTATATATAGTACTACTTTATACGTCTTTTACCTAATCTATGAGATGATATACAGTACTAGTTTATGTGTCTCTTACCTACTCCATGTGATGACATACAGTACTACTTTATATGTCTCTTACCTACTCTGTGTTATGATATACAGTACTACATTATATGTCTCTTACCTACTCCATATGGTGACATACAGTACTACTTTATACCTCTTTTACCTACTCTAAGTGATGACATACCTTACAGTACTACTTTATATGTTTCTTAACTACTCCATGTGATGACACACAGTACTACTTTTTATCTCTCTTACCTACTCTATGTGATGACATGCCTTACAGTACTACTTTATATGTTTCTTACCTATTCTATGTGATGATATACAGTACTACTTTATACGTCTCTTATATAATCTGTGTGATGGTATACAGTACTACTTTATATGTCTCTTACATACTCCATGTGATGACATACAGTACTGCTTCTTATGTCTCTTACCTACTCTATGTGTGATATACAGAACTACTTTATACGTCTCTCACCTACTCCATGTGTTGACACACAATACTACTTTATATGTCTCTTACATACTCCATATGATGACATACAGTACTGCTTCTTATGTCTCTTACCTACTCTATGTGTGATATACAGAACTACTTTATACGTCTCTCACCTACTACATGTGTTGACACACAATACTACTTTATATGTCTCTTACATACTCCATGTGATGACATACAGTACTACTTTTTACCTCTCTTACCTACTCCATGTGATGACATACCTTACAGTACTACTTTAAATATTTCTTACCTACTACATGTGATGACATAGAGTACTACTTTATATGTCTCTTACCATCTCCATGTGATGACATAGAGTACTACTTTATATGTATCTTACCAACTCCATGTGATGACATACAGTACTATTTTATATATCTCTTACCCACTCTATATGATGATATACAGTACTACTTTATATGTATCTTATGTACTCTACGTGATGATATACAGTACTACTTTATACGTCTCTTAACTACTCTATGTGATGACACACAGTACTATTTATATGTCTCTTATATGCTCCATGTGATGACATACAGAACTACTTTATACCTTTCTTACCTACTCTGTGTGATGACATACCTTACATTACTAGTTTATATATTTCTTATTTATTCTATGTGATGATACACAGTACTACTATATACGTCCCTTACCTAATCTGTGTGATGATATACAGTACTAGTTTATGTGTCTCTTACCTATTGTATCTAATGACATACAGTTCTACTTTATACCTCTCTTACCTTCTCTATGTGATAACATACCATACAGTACTACTTTATACCTCTTTTACCTACTCTATGTGATGATATACTTTACTAGTTTATGTGTCTTTTATCTACTCCATGTGATGACACACAGTACTACTTTATATGTCTCTTATCTACTCTATGTGATGACATACAGTACTACTTTGTATGTCTCCTACATACTCCATGTGATGACATACAGTGCTACTTTATATCTCTGTTACCTATTCTATGTGATTATATACACTACTACTTTATATGTATCTTATGTACTCTACGTGATAACATACAGTACTACTTCATATGTTTCTTTCCTACTCTGTGTGATGATATACAGTACTAGTTTATGTGTGTCTTACCTACTCCATGTTATGACATACAGTACTACTTTATATGTCTTTTACATACTCTATGTGATTGCATACAGTACTACTTTATCTGATGTACTCTACATGATGACACACAGTACTTCTTTATACCTCTATTACCTACCCCATGTGATGACATACCTTACATTACTACATTATATATTTCTTATCTACTCCATGTGATTACATAGAGTACTACTTTGTATGTCTCTTACCAACTCCATGTGATGACATACAGTACTACTTTATATGTCTTTTACCTACTCCATGTTATGACATACAGTACTACTTCTTATGTCTCTTACCTACTCTATGTGTGATATACAGTACTAGTTTATGTGTGTCTTACCTACTCCATGTTATGACATACAGTACTACTTTATATGTCTTTTACATACTCTATGTGATTGCATACAGTACTACTTTATCTGATGTACTCTACATGATGACACACAGTACTTCTTTATACCTCTATTACCTACCCCATGTGATGACATACCTTACATTACTATATTATATATTTCTTATCTACTCCATGTGATTACATAGAGTACTACTTTGTATGTCTCTTACCAACTCCATGTGATGACATACAGTACTACTTTATACGTCTCTTACCTACTCCATGTGATGACACACAGTACTACTTTATATGTCTCTTACCTACTCAATATGATGACATACCTTACAGTACTACTTTATATATTTCTTACCTACTACATGTGATGACATAGAGTACTACTTTATATGTCTCTTACCATCTCCATGTGATGACATAGAATAGTACTTTATATGTCTCTTACAACTCCATGTGATGACATACAGTACTATTTTATATATTTCTTACCTACTCTATATGATGATATACAGTACTACTTTATATGTATCTTCTATACTCTACGTGATGATATGCAGTACTACTTTATACGTCTCTTACCTACTCTTTTTGATTATATACAGTACTATTTTATATCTATCTTACGTACTCTACGTGATGACATACAGTACAACTTTATATGTCTCTTACCTACTCTATGTTATGATATACAGTACTACTTTATACGTCTCTTTCCTAATCTATGTGATGATATACCTTACAGTACTACTTTATATATTTCTTACCTACTCCATGTGATGACATAGAGTACTACTTTATATATCTCTTACCAACTCCATGTGATGACATACCGTACTGTTTTATATACCTCTTACCTACTCTATATCATGATATACAGTACTACTTTATATGTATCTTATGTACTCTACGTGATGATATACAGTACTACTTTATACGTCTCTTAACTACTCTATGTGATGACACACAGTACTATTTATATGTCTCTTATATGCTCCATGTGATGACATACAGAACTACTTTATACCTCTCTTACCTACTCCATGTGATGACATACCTTACAGTACTACTTTTTATATTTTTTACCTACTCCATGTGATGACATACAGTACTACTATATCTTACATACTCTACGCGATGATATATAGTACTACTTTATGTGTTTCTTACCTACTCCATATGATGACATACAGTACTACTTTATATGTCTCTTACCTACTCTGAGTGATGATATACAATACTACTTTATATGTTTCTTACCTACTCTATGTGATGGCATTCAGAACTACTTTATCTTACGTTCTCTACGCGATGATATATTGTACTACTTTACACCTTTCTTAGCTACTATATGTGATGACATACCATACAGTAATAGTTCATATGTCTCTTACCTACTCCATGTGATGACATACAGTACTACTTTATACCTCTCTTACCTTTTCTATGTGATGACATACCATACAGTACTACTTTATATCTCTCTTACCTACTCTATGTGATGATATACAGTTCTAGTTTATGTGTTTCTTACCTACTCCATGTGATGACATACAGTACTACTTTATATGTCTCTTACCTACTCTGAGTGATGATATACAGTACTACATTATATGTCTCTTACCTACTCCACATGGTGACATACAGTACTACTTTATACCTCTTTTACCTACTTTAAGTGATGACATACCTTACAGTACTACTTTATATGTTTCTTAACTACTCCATGTGATGACACACAGTACTACTTTTATCTCTCTTACCTACTCTATGTGATGACATACCTTACAGTACTAGTTTATATGTTTCTTACCTATTCTATGTGATGATATACAGTACTACTTTATACGTCTCTTACCTAATCTGTGTGATGATATACAATACTAGTTTATGTGTCTCTTACCTATTGTATGTGATGACATACAGTACTACTTTATACCTCTCTTACCTTCTCTATGTCATGACATACCATACATAACTACTTTATATCTCTCTTACCTAGTCTATGTGATGATATACAGTACTAGTTTATGTGTCTCTTACCTTTTCCATGTGATGACACACAGTACTACTTTATATGTCTCTTATCTACTCTGTGTGATGACATACAGTACTTTTTTATATGTCTCTTACCTACTCTATGTGATGGCATACAGAACTACTTTATCTTACGTTCTCTACCCGATGATATACAGTACTTCTTTACACCTTTCTTAGCTACTCTATGTGATGACATATCATACAGTAATACGTTATATGTCTCTTACCTTCTCTAGGTGATAACATACAGTACTACTTTATCTAACGTACTCTACGGGATTATATACAGTACTACTTTGTATGTCTCTTACCTACTCCATGTGATGACATACAGTACTACTTTGTATCTCTCTTACCTACTCTATGTCATTATATACACTACTACTTTATATGTATCTTTTGTACTCTAGGTGATGACATACAATACTACTTTCTATGTTTCTTTCCTACTCTATGTGATGATATACAGTACTAGTTTATGTGTCTCTCACCTACTCTATGTGATGAAATACAGTACTACTTTATATATCTTTTACCTACTCTATGTGATGATATACAGTACTAGTTTATGCATCTCTCACCTTCTCTATGTGATGAAATACCCTACTACTTTATATGTCTCTTACCTACTCTATGTGATGACACACAGTACTACTTTATATGTCTCTGACTTATTCTGTGTGATGATATACAATACTACTTTATATATCTCTTACCTACTCTATGTGATGGAATACAGTATTAAGTTATCTTACGTACTCTACGCGATGATATGCAGTACTAGTTTATACCTCTCTTACCTACTCTATGTGATGACATACCATACAGTAATAGTTCATATGTCTCTTACCTACACTAGTGATGACATATAGTACTACTTTATCTTACGTACTTTACGGGATGATATCCAGTACTGCTTTGTATGTCTCTTACCTACTCCATGTGATGACATACCTTACAGTAATACTTTATATGTTTCTTACCTATTCTATGTGATGATATACAGTACTACTTAATACGTCTCTCACCTACTCATGTGTGATGATATACAGTACTAGTTTATATGTCTCTTACCTATTTTATGTGATGACATACAGTACTAGTTTATGTGTGTCTTACCTACTCCATGTTATGACATACAGTACTACTTTATATGTCTTATACATACTCTATGTGATGGCATACAGTACTATTTTTTCTGATGTACTGTACATGATGACATACAGTACTATTTTATACCTCTCTTACCTACTCTACGTGATGACATACCTTACAGTACTACTTTATATATTTCTTCCCTACTCCATGTGATGACATAGAGTACTATTTTATATGTCTCTTACCAACTCCATGTGATGACATTCAGTACTATTTTATATATCTCTTACCTACTCTATGTGATGATATACAGTACTAGTTTATGTGTCTCTCACCTACTGTATGTGATGAAATACAGTACTACTTTATATGTCTCTTACCTACTCTATGTGATGACACACAGTACTACTTTATATGTCTCTGACCTACTCTGTGTGATGATATACAATACTACTTTATATATCTCTTACCTACTCTATGTGATGGAATACAGTATTACGTTATCTTACGTACTCTACGCGATGATATACAGTACTAGTTTATACCTCTCTTACCTGCTCTATGTGATGACATACATAACAGTAATAGTTCATATGTCTCTCACCTACTCTATGTGATGACACATAGTACTATTTTATATGTCTCTTACATGCTCCATGTGATGACATACAGTACTACTTTATACCTCTCTTACCTACTCTATGTGATGACATACCTTACAGTACTACTTCATATATTTCTTACCTACTCCAAGTGATGACATAGAGTACTACTTTATATGTCTCTTACCAACTGCATGTGATGACATACCGTACTGTTTTATATATCTCTTACCTACTCTATATGATGATATACAGTACTACTTTATATGTCTCTTACCTACTCCATGTGATGACATGCAGTACTACTTTATATATCTCTTACCTACTCTATGTGTGATATACAGTACTACTTTATACGTTTCTTACCTACTTTATGTGATTACATACAGTACTACTTTATATATCTCTTACCTACTCCATGTGATGACATACAGTACTACTTTATCTTACATACTCTACACGATGATATATGGTACTACTTTATGTGTTTCTTACCTACTCCATATGATGACATACAGTACTACTTTATATGTCTCTTACCTATTCTCTATGATGATATACAGTACCAGTTTATGTGTCTCTTACCTACTCCATGTGATGACATACAGTACTACTTTATACCTCTCTTACCTTTTCTATGTGATGACATACCATACAGTTCTAGTTTATGTGTTTCTTACTTACTCCATGTGATGACATACAGTACTACTTTATATGTCTCTTACCTACTCTGTGTGATGATATACAATACTACTTTATATGTCTCTTACCTACTCCATATGATGACATACAGTACTACTTTATACCTCTTTTACCTACTCTAAGTGATGACATACCTTACAGTACTAGTTTATGTGTCTCTTACCTACTCTATGTGATGAAATACAGTACTACTTTATATGTCTCTTACCTACTCTATGTGATGACACACAGTACTACTTTATATGTCTCTGACCTACTCTGTGTGATGATATACAATACTATTTAATATATCTCTTACCTACTCTATGTGATGGAATACAGTATTACGTTATCTTACGTACTCTACGCGATGATATACAGTACTAGTTTATACCTCTCTTACCTGCTCTATGTGATGACATACCATACAGTAATAGTTCATATGTCTCTTACCTACACTATGTGAAGACATACAGTACTACTTTATCTTACGTACTCTAAGGGATGATATGCAGTGATACTTTGTATGTCTCTTACCTACTCCATGTAATGACATACAGTACTTTTTTATATGTTTCTTACCTACTCTTTTTGATTATATACAGTACTACTTTATATCTATCTTACGTACTCTACGTGATGACATACAGTACTACTTTATATGTCTCTTACCTACTCTATGTTATTATATACAGTACTACTTTATACGTCTCTTACATAATCTATGTTATGATATAAGTACTAGTTTATGTGTCTCTTACCTACTGTATGTGATGACACACAGTACTACTTTATATGTCTCTGAACTACTCTGTGTGATGATATACAATACTACTTTATATATTTTTTACCTACTCTATGTGATGGAATACAGTATTACGTTATCTTACGTACTCTACGCGATGATATACAGTTCTAGTTTATACCTCTTTTGCCTACACTATGTGATGACATACAGTACTAGTTTATACCTCTTTTACCTACTCGTTGTGATGACATACCATACAGAATAGTTCATATGTCTCTTACCTACACTATGTGATGACATACAGTACTACTTTATATGTTTCTTTCCTACTCTGTGTGATGATATACAGTACTAGTTTATGTGTCTCTCACCTACTCTGTGTGATGACATACTGTAGTACTTTATATGTCTCTTACGTACTCTATGTGATTATATACAGTACTACTTTAAATGTATCTGATGTACTCTACGTGATGACATACAGTACCACTTTATACGTCTCTTACCTACTCTATGTTATGATATACAGTACTACTTTATATGTCTCTTACCTACTCTATGTGATGATACACAAAAGTGTGCACGATGAGTTTCTGATTGAAAGTTGTAGACTCTTTTTTTGAAGTTTGAACTGTTTACTGTGCAATAAATTAGTTTAAACTTAATTTGCCAATTCACGAAACCAATTTTATATGGTTTCTACAACGAATATATTTTACGTTTTTAAACAGTCGAAATTTATTGTATTTTGGTAACAGAAAAAAAGCTGTTTGCGACCTTTGAAACTTACTCTTTTCAAAATTTTGCAAAACTTATTACCACTGTATGTACCATGTTGACCTTCTGATAACCATATAACTTTCTTGAAAGGTAGCGTATAAAGATGGAACAATATATTTGCAAACGGTACTTGACATCTTGTATATAAAGATGCAGCAATATATTTGGAATCGTTACTTGAATAATTATACATAAATATCAAACAATATACTGTAAAATACTGCTTGGAAAACTATATATAAAGATGCATCAATATATAATAAAAGGCTACTTGAAACATCGTGTATAAAGACGCAACATCACATTGCGAAATGCAAACACTTTACGAAAAAATTTCACGAGAGAAACTCACGGTGTTTGAGTGAGACACCAAATAAGTCCAATAAATCAAGTTTGAATCATGAAGATCAATAGCTTTTGGCGCCAGCCGGCTGATACTCAATCAAACTGTTTAGAGACGTGTGGTTGTCCGTGCGTGTAACTCAATGATTTATAGTTTTATGTTGTTGTTCTGAACATCGTAATAACAACGGCTAGAAATGAGAACGTTCAGCTTCAACTTTTAGAAAAATGCTTTGTTATATATTTATATACTAATGTGATTTCTGTATTTGACATTAAAGGTATTTCCACAGGTGTTTAACGTAACACATTCGACCTGAATTGTGATTGGGTGGAAATCTGCCAAAGATAAACTTTGGAGACTTCACTTTGCAATTGTTCAAGAGTGTTTCTACGAATGCAGTTGCAAATATCTGTGAGTGCAAAAGTAAAATTATTAGAATCAAACCCATTTGTTGTCTACGTGTAGCATTGGGGGTGAACTGCACGAGGTTTTCTACCACGCAGACGTTTTTATTGCACTATGTTCACAACACCAAGTGACTTTAAAGAGGCAATTTTTTTCCAAGATCAGTGTCACGTTGAAGCTTTGTTTTTGTTTTTGAATTTCGCACAAAGCTTCTCGAGAGCTATCTGTGCTAGCCGTCCCTAATTTAGCAGTGTAAGATTAGAGGGAAGGCAGCTAGTCATCACCACCCACCGCCAACTCTTGAGCTACTCTTTTATCAACGAATAGTGGGATTGACCGTCACATTATAACGCCCCCACGGCTGAAAGGGCGACACGTTGAAGCTGAAAAATTTCCGTTCCAACAATGGCCTTTACCAGGCTTACATTTCTGTAAGAATGATGGCTTTTATCAGGATTAGATTTTCGTAATAATAATGATCTTTATTAGGGTTAAATTTTCATAAAAATAATAGCTTTTATCGGGGTTAGATTTAGGTAATAATAATGGCTTTTATCAGGGTTCCTGTTAAATTATGTACATATGGATGGATAAGAGATAGGGAGAGAACAAGAGAAAAGGAGTGATGGACTTTTCTGATGAGATGACATTTTCTAAACCATGGAATGCTAATACTAAATACCAGATATGAATTTTGAAGCATAATAAAATAAATAGGTACATAATATTCAAATACTAAATATGCACCTATTTCTGCGATGGGGGGACGTCACCTCCTGATTAACATGACCGGGTTTTAAGGATGACGGACAACTTCAGTATCCAATCATACAAAAGTGTGCAGTTACTGTTATTCATTATATTCTTTCCTCTGATCTACTATTCACACGAAGTTTTAAAATAAATACACAAACAATTTCTGGGGACTTACAAACTCCTATCGTACAGAGTCCTGTATTTGATCAAAAACGAACATTTTTTTTATATTTTTACGTAACCTTGGTTCTTTCGTAATCTACAACAAACATGCAATTTTCCCCCATTAACGTTTATCTCTGTCAATAATTTCAATCCAATCAATGTTCTTTTTTCATTTTTTTTAACGTAATTATCTTTGCAAATAAGGAAAAAAGTGTACTAACTCAAGTCAGAACATTGGCGCGTTTTCCTCTTTCGACCTTTCGGTTGGCAATTAAAACCTCGTATTCTTTTTTTCTTTTTAAAGTTTCTTTTGTCTTCCGCCATTTTTTCTTTTTTTGCCTTTAACAATCACTTTTTATTTTAAGCCTTTTTTTCTTCCCAGAATTAAGCACTTAATTAATTCAAAGCAATGTTGTTTGTTACTAAATCTTATTGTTTCAGTTGTATAGTATCTATGTTGGGAAACTCCTGTTTTATGGCGTACCCCACTGATACAACGGTAAATCTACAGATTTACAACACTAAAATTAGAGATTTGATTCCCTCGGTGGACTCAGCAGATAGCTCGATGTGGCTTTGATATAAGGAAACACACACACATTTCTGTTTTATGGTACCTCCCGTGTGGGCAGAGGTATGTCTCTATACTTACCATGCTACCAACGGGAGTTCAATTCCCTAGTGGTTGACACAGCAGATAGCCCACTCTAGCCTTGCTCTAAAATAAGCTAATTCATAAACGATTTCGGTCCCCCGTTGGGTCCACGGTAAGTTTAAGGACTTACGATCCTAAAATCCGGAATTTGAATCCTTACGATGGACAAAACGCAGTTAGTCAATCGTGTAGCTTTGCGACAAAACAACAGTATCGGAAGTTATTCCACTTTATTTATTTAATAATGACTTAAAAACCATTTAAACTGAAATAAAATATAAATTTGCTTACATACGAAAACACTTTTATAGTAAACACATTCGTAACTGTGCCTTTTTGAAAATCTGAAATCGACACAGCTTTGATTAACTTGCCTATCAGACAACAGCAATACAGTGCTCAGTAGAGTCATAAACGAAAAAATACGAAGTTTGTTATTAAATCTCAAATAAATACTCATAAGGGTAATTTAAGATAACAATTTATTTTAATATAACTTTATATATGTATATTTATAATCGTATAAATCAATTCGTTAGAAAGTTAAAAATAATAAAAAAAACAAATTTATGGAGTAGCGTGTGTTTTTCCTTATAGCAAAGCCACATCAGGTTATCTGCTGGGTCCACAGAGAGTAAGGAAAGACGAGAGAGAAAGAGACACGAAAACGATCTCTTGGAAACAGTTTTCAAACTTTCATTGTCTTAAATGATGAAATGCTAGAAGAAATAATATATTTTTTATTGTACTAGTGAGCATGAATAATCAATCCATACAAGCGTAATAAGCAGAACAGTTGGTATACACTCGATACATCTGTCTTGAAAGAAATGTACTTTCAATAATTCGTCGATTTGTTTGGTTGTTTTCTAAAGCTAATTGACGTCGGACTACATGCTGTGTCCATGGTGTGGAATCGAACCTCGAATGTTAGCGTTGCAAGTACGCTACATTACCGCTGTTTATCTATTTGTTTGTGTTCAAATTACTCGCAAAGCTACATCAGGGCTATCTGCGCTAGCCATCCCTAGTTTAGCAGTGTAAAACTAGAAGAAAGGCAGCTAGTCATCATCACCCACCGCCAACTCTTGGGATATTCTTTTACCAACGAACAGTGGGATTGACCGTCACATTATAACGCTCCACGGCTGAAAGGGCGAACACGTTTGGTGTGAGGGTGACACGAACCTGCAATCCTCAGATTACGTGTTGAGCGCGCTAACCACCTGGCCATGCCGGGTCCCTCAATGCTGTCTCACTAAGTGACAAACAAACTCATTGCAGAAATATACTGCTGTTAATGAATACAATGTAAGTTTTGTGAGACGTGCTCTTTATTTATGTTTTTTATTTTAATTATTTGGAAAACAAATGTTCGATATTGTGTAACTGAAGCTACATAACGGAATAATCTGTAGTAACAACTTTGTCGGCCTTGATAATAATATGAATTAATCCTTTTTGGAGTTAGAAATCGAGAAATGGTAAATGTAATCACCCCTGTCATATGGTGTGGGGTAACAACCCCATTATTCGGCTTTATAGCAAGAGATTATGTTTACAAGATTGTTCAATTTAACAAAGTTACAGTAATAATAAATAAAGAGTCAAACACCTGATTCTGTTGTTATTAAATTGTTAATTTGGGGTAAAAATATTTCAATATAAAAGTTATAGCAGTTTTGTTTACAGTTAAGCAAAGAAATACGTATTGGGCTATTTGTGCTCTTCTGACCAACGGGGAGGGGAAGGTGTGGCATTGGAGTTATTTTGATCTGGTCTTTATATCATGACATTACGTTAGGTAATAAATAGCCTCAACTGTGCCTAAACACCTTATGTCAGAATATCTCCATATTCCATATGTACTTCACGACAACAGAAGAAATCAGGACTATAAACATTCATCTAAATTTCACGAGAGACTATTTGTAGCATGATACTACAGTAAGACTATTTGTAGTATGATACTACAGTCATTTCACGGTCGGGTTGATGTACAAGAACACCCCCCCCTCCCCGAACCTCCAAAACATTGTCTCCCCATTGAAACCTGAAATGACGTTCCAGTTTCTGCTGTATAAAATATACGTATGTACTTTTTATGCTATGAAACCGGTTTGCTCAAACATTTGTTATATTTATGTGTAATTACAGAAAATTACCTTTCTTATTATTTCTCCAGCCATATTGACATAAGAAAATATTGTCTTGCTTAATATTCTTCGGATATAACTTCACAAATATATACACATACATATATATATACTTCACAAAGGATACCCCTTCCATGAGTAATTCCGCTCAACCAACGGTCGTATATATTCAAAGACAGAGAGCTACTTTACGATCTATGGTTCATCCATTACTTAGTGTGTATATATAGATATATATGTATACAAGGTCAGTCATATGTTTTCATAACGTACGTATATATAGTACAGATATATACAGTACTCTGTTGTTGTTGTTTAAGTCTGGCGACAAAATATCGTGAGTATTTTACCATAGTAAGGGTAACTTAACATAGTTAGTGTATTTTAGTATGAGATCTGGTCTGGTCTTACCAGACTATTACCATAGTAATAGTAACTTAACATAGTTAGTGTATTTTATTATGAGATTCATTTTGCTCGATATATCTTCTCTTTGATTCCTCCAAACAGAACTATCTGAAATTTAAAATAAGTTTTTCTCATACAAAGTATGATAAAAAAGTTTTTTCTACATATATAAATTTACAAGAAAACGCATAAAGAAATCTCTCAGATATGTCGAATGCGACAAGTTGAATCACGAGTTAACAGTAATCTCTATCGAACGATATAAAAGCTACATTTTTCTGTGCAAATTTTGACAGTAGACAATCTTAACTTCATCTTTCCCTGTTTTGAAAAACTCAATTACTTTCAGTATATTCGAAATATCGTCAATCATTCCTACGTATTTACGAGAAACGATTTGTTTGTTTGTTTTGGAATTTCGCACAACTCGAGGGCTATCTGTGCTAGCCGTCCCTAATTTAGCAGTGTAAGACTAGAGGGAAGGCTGCTAGTCATCACCACCCACAGCCAACTCTTGGGCTACTCTTTTACCAACGAAAAGTGGGATTGATCGTCACATTATAACGCCCCCACGGCTGGGAGGGCGAGCATGTTTGGCGCGACGCGGGCGCAAACCCGCGACCCTCGGATTACGAGTCGCGCGTCTTACGCGCTTGACCATGCCGGGCCACGAGAAACGAAGATTTTAAGATTTAGGTCCACACGAAGGTCATCTGTTGTCAGGTTTCGTGACAACAAATTCGAATTTCACATTTTGAAAATTTAGTTTTGTCGTGACTGTACTACCAAGATTTTAAATACAAGACACGTAAAGATGTCTAAATATTACAGAAAACGTACTTATAAACATATGAAACGTATAATAAAAGTTAGTTCCAAGCAAGTAATTTATAATGTATGAAGTTTCCGAATGTCTTAACAAACAACTATTTATGTAAATAATTTTGTCACGTAAATATTTTTATAAGGCCACATTGTGAAACTGGCGTATTTAAAACTGTGCACTTTAAACATGGATTTATCTATGCATATATTTCAACCACCATATTGAAATGGAGAACACATGGTTAACTTAATAACAACAAGGGGTTACACGCTGAAACTGGTAACCTATAGCTAAGATTATGTACAATGAAACTGGTAAACTATAGTCAAGATTATGTACAATGAAACTCATAACCAATAGATAGGATTATGTACAATAAAACTGGTAACCTATAGCTTGTGTTATGTGCAATGAAACTGGTAACCTATAGCTTGTGTTATGTACAATGAAACTGGTAACCTATAGGTTGGGTTATGTACAATGAAACTGGTAACCTATAGCTAGGATTATGTACAATAAAACTGGTAACCAAGAGCTAAGATTATGTACAATGAAACTGATAACCTATAGCTAGGATTATGTACAATGAAACCGAAATCTTCTAGCTAAATTTACAGAAGTTGAAGCAGAGGACGCATAACTTACTTCATTTTTATCTGAAACACTACATTGAAGCAGAGGACACGTAATGCACTTCATTTATATGTGAAGCTTTTGTGGATAAAATATGTGGAATTTACTCACAAATAAAAAACTAAAGGTAAGAACAGCGACCTAAACTTGTCGAGTGTTAATGTGAGCTATAGATAGCTGCCTTCTCTCTAGTCTTACACTGCTAAATCAGGGACGACTAGCGCAGAAAGCACACGTGTAGCTTTGAACAAAATTCAAACCTATTTCTCTTCATTAACGAAAACACACACACACAAAAAAGAACATTCGACGAGTCAGAGGCATATTTCCTTAAAGAAGGAAAGACAAAAAATAAAGTCAGATGCCTTGGACGAGACATGACTTTGCAATTAACATGCCTGAGCTGTGAACCCAAGAATCTGTGTTCACGACCCAATAAACAATTTCCGCACATTTAAACAATGGATGTGCTATGTACGAGTGACGGTCAAATCTCACCATTCGGTCAGATAAGTGAACCCTAAGAGTTGGCGATGGGCACTGCTCACTAGCTTCCTTCCCTCTAATCTATCAGCTAAAAAAAAGACGACTATATGTAAACATACCTTCGTGTAGCCTTGAGTGAAAAGTTTGAAACACATAAAAAATACTGTAATTTTTAAAAATAATATTAAAATATTATATGAAATAAGGAGCCGTCCTTAGGCTAGAAAAATATGACAATGATCTCTAGGGTCAAATCATCGTAATGTATTACGATTGTCATTTGTGACCTCAAATTAATGTCCATTTAAGTGTGTTCGGCATGGTGAGATAGTTAAGGTACTCGACTCGTAATCCGAGGGTTGAGGATTTGAATCCCTGTTGCACAAAACATGTTCGCCCTTTCAACCGTGATAGCGTTATAATATGACGATCAATCCCACTATTCGTTGGTAAAAAGATAACCCAAGAGTTGACGGTGGGTGGTGATGACCAGCTACCTTCCTTCTTGTCTTACACTGCTAAATTAGCTTTACGCGAAATTCAAAAACAAACAGCAATAATCCATTTGATGTTTATCTGTTGTTAAGCGAAAAGGTACACAACGGATTATCTATGGTGCGCCTACTACGGTTATCGAAACCCGATTTTTAGCATTATAAGACTTCAAACTTTCCGTTGAACCGACGTATGGGCTAGTTACAGATTACAACATTATTTTGATGATGTTATTTTAAAATAAATATGATATGATATGCTTTTCTCCAGCTATGTCATACATTATGTATCAATTCTTATTGCTCTGTCTTTGTTTTTATTATTACTATCAGTGCAGCTTTTCAAACTTTATGACGGCAATATTAAAACTTACTTTGATTAATCACTTTACTGTCGGAAGTTCACGTTATGCGAGCAAAATCGCTAAGCAACTAGCTAATTAAATCCAATAACGATCTGTCTGGTTGGCTGGGAAAGTTAGAAAATATCAAAATGTAAAGACGTCATTTTTAACGGAAGCTGTTTGATTCGGTTTATTTGAATCGCGTAAGTGTCATCCAAGCTGTCATATTTCTGTTTCTTTCAGTAAAACTTCCAAAATAAACTGCTTGAGCAGTTATCAGGCTAACTCTCATCTGTTCTTCTCAGAATTGCAAATCAATTACATTGTTTCTGTCACGACAGTTCACGAGTGCCATCTATTTTTGCTTAATGTTACTATACACAATATGCAATGATTATATTTTTAGAAAAAAATTCAGAAATACCTCAGTGATTTAGAATTAAGTTTCCTTTCTTCACGGCTACTTCAATTTGGCCACTGTTTATTTGTATTATGTTCTTTATATGGAGAGTTGTTTACTCATTCCAATAATGCCTGCTGTCTTCCTAGTTTGTTGGAAGACATGTGGTTTGCAAGTTATTATTTCATCTGTCAGTTGGCAGACGTTTTGACACTTTGGAAGAACTCGTTAAAGTATGCATGATTTTTTGTTTCCGTATCATAAGAGGACCTTAAGTTTTATCGCTAACAAACTGTTTTTACACCGCTGTTTACTTGAGAATGCCTAATTTCTCCATTATGCCATTTTACTAATCTATTGGAATCGAGCGTTGCCCAGTGAGTTTAACTGTTGATCCGAGGTTCCGTAGTTACCACTTTATAGAAACCGCGCTTTACACTTTAGGGATTTGGGTGCGTTATAAGAGTTACGGTCAAATCTCACTGTTCGTGTGTTGTGTTTTCTTAGAGCAAAGCCACATCAGGCTATCTGCTAAGCTCACCAAGGGTAATCGAACGCCTAATTTTAGCGTTGTAAATCCGGAGACATACCGCTGTATTAGCGGAGAGCACCTCATTGTTCGATTAAAACAGTGTACGAGTTAGCATTGTTTATTAGCTGACACCCCTCTGGCGACTAGGTTATCAATTCAGAGTTACAAACGGCTAATTCAGAATAACTCGAATAACTTTTCCGCGAAATTCAACAAAAAAACAACCAAGTTACTGGTATTTTGAAATTTTCGCAATAGTAGAAATTACCTATGCTGCAGCTTACTTACAAACACCGAAACATCTTAAGTTGTTATACAACTTATACAAATGCATAATCTGAAAAAAGAAACACGTAAAACCCTAAGAAGTCTCTTAACTTGCCAAGTCTCCAGTGGCACAGCGGTATATCTGCGGATTCATACCACTAAAATCTGCACAAACAGCCCATTATATAGCCTTGTGCTTAATTACAAACAAAAATAAAATTTCAGAAGGTCCATGTTTATTAGGATCTGCTTCGTGATGGTTCAGCAGTAAACTTTTCGTGTTGACACTAAAGTCTGGCAATGGATTCCTTTCAAAAAATAGACAACATGCGCGTAGTTTATTGTATAGTTTAGCCAATAACCGTTATCACTTTTATCATATCACCAGCATGAGGTAAAAAAATAGAAGAAATTAGTAAAATAGCCAAAATTAATATTTTATGTTGTATCTGAGAAATCTTGCATAAGGACTAAATAGTTGAAACGAAAAACTACTTTCTAAAGATACTCCGAACGAAATCCCCTGACCGATATTAAACATTTCATCAAAAAAAAAACGTAAATATTTATTTATTTGTGAAAAACAGTTTAAAAAATTCTCAAGCTGGATGTTTGCTGTTTTAGGTATCTTTTAGTGCGAATTATTCTATTTAAGAAAGACAACGGAAAATAAAATAATCCACACAAAAACTGAAAAACTAAATACCCCATCTACTGTTATTAATGTGTACTATTCCAACAATAAACTGCTGTTTTATTCATGTCCTATTTAGATACAATTCCACAACTGTTTAAAAAAGAAGAAACGTCATGAAACATCTCAGTCTATAAGTTCGGTTAATATGTGTTATTGGAACACGTTAAGTGTTCAACTTCAACCAGAAGATGAATGAGCACACTGCCACCTACACCTGCAATTGTGGAAATGTAAAGAAAGAACACAGCATGAACTTTAATTGTTGAAAGTAGTCTATTCTGTAGATAGATGGCGCAGCAAATCAAAAACACGTTATTTTTGCGATATTTTTTAAAGAGTATTATAATATACTAGAAAATGATTTGCCCATTCTTACGTATTTGTCCTGAGGGAATTTGAATAGTTTTAAATACTTTTTTATCGCGAAATGTCTACTATCTGCTAAACAAATATTGTTTAGGAACCTGATATTTTCATTGTGATAAAAAGTTGGGCATATTCTCAGAATTGTTTAAATCATGTGGTGTTTCTGTAAAGTCAATGGTTTTTCCAGAAACACTTGTTTGATATATGATCTGGTCTCCCTTTAAAATCCTAAAGTTTAGATAAATGACTGATCGTGTGCCCTCTGGAACTTCATTAACAATAAATTATTTTGGTAAATGAATAATACGTATATTTTATTGTTTCCTCTGCTAAGGTTGTTTTACTTTCCTTTGTGTGTTTGTCAGCAAGTTGTCTCGAAAACAACTTAATTAATTTTTGGAATATGGCCAAACGTAGAAATGATTGGTTTTGGAAGATCAAGTCCCAACACTGTGACCAGGTGGTTAAGGCATTCGACTCGTAACCCTAGGGTCGCGGATTCGAATACCAGTCGCACCACAAATGCTCGCCCTTTTAGCCGTGGCGTTAAAATGTGACGGTCAATTCTACTATTCGTTGGTAAAAGAGTAGCCCAAGGTTGTGATGACTAATTGCCTTCCCTCTAGTCTTACACTGTTAAATTAGGGACGGCTAGCACAGATAGCCCTCGTGTAGCTTTGCACGAAATTCAAAAACGAACAAACCCAAAACTGAGTTCACGAAAATCAAAAAGTCCCAATCTGTATAGATAGGTACTAACTTTCACACAGTATTTGCTCTATACCTCACTTAAAAATGATCGGATGTTGACTAAACTTGGTGGACATATGTATAATGTTGTCCCTCATTATCCTGCCGAAGATGGTTCGCGTCCCTTGATAACGACGGACATAGTGACACCTTCTTTTTTATTTTTTCAAAGCCGAGTATGATGGTGTTTGGTGTTTTTCTTATAGCAAAGCCACATCGAGCTATCTGTTGTGCCCATCGAGTGGATTCGAGCCCCCAGTCTTAGTATTGTCCCAATACTGCGTGGCGGAAGCACATGTTCTACTGAATACCTCTCTAGGTATTCTTAATCGATAGCTACGATTTTAGAGGTATTTATCATCAAAATGGAGTTAGAACATCCGGATCTGTGCTAAGTAGGCACCGGGCTAGCTTTTCTATTCATTTTTTTCTAGTACGTCCAAGCAGTAGTAAACGTACCTATCAATGTTTTGGTCCTTAAATATAGCTTACGGAAAATGTTGTTTTTGTTGTTGTTGTGTGTTGTTTTTTTTTCACTTTTAAAAGCAATCGTATTCTGTAGCGGTTATGATTCTCGTGAATGTTTTCTGCAAAGTACAGTAAACTTAAAAAAAATAACTAGAATACGGTTTAAAACACAGTTATTAAGTCTTTCCTTCCTCAAAAAAAAAAAATAAAGAGAGGGCACTTCAGTCTCGTCAAAACTGATCTCCTTCTTGATCGATCTGGCCTCGCTACTTTAATACCAGCTCGTGCCGCGTGTCTAAGCACTATATTCTAATGGCTTTTTAAAACTGTCACCATTTTTACGAACGCTTAGCGGCAATTTTCAGTCTTCCTGCCCCGCTAATTTTGAATTTGAAAAAATGCTGTCGCCAGTAGATGGCGTAAAATTGTCCGCTTCTACTGCTCATAAATACTAGTAGCAAGTAGCCTGGGGTGATACTGTGTCTACAAACCACCCCGTTTTTTTGTGGACGACTCTCTTATGACTCTGCAGCGTCTAATTTTCAAGATGGTGTCTGGTTTTCTTGTGAAAAATCACACGAAACGTCAGTAACACAGATCATACGTGAGCATGCGATGACAATATATAGTTAGTAGAATTACTCTGTACCTTATTACGCTATTAAGTCGAAAACGCACCTGGGTATTAATAGGAGCGGCCATAATGGATGTTCGAATCTTAACGTTTCGGGTTTACAGAGGAAATAATATAAAAAAACCGTAAAGAAAGTTAATAAAGGACTAATTTCGATCACGAACTCAAATTGTATAATCCTAAGATCTGCAAGCAAGAAACCGAAGCGTTGCGTCAACTCTTGAGTTCGTTGAGTTTGGAAATACACGTTATTGAGTCACAGTTTGGAAAGTGGAACTCACCCCTTTTAAAGAACTGAGAACGGTACGGTTAGTTACACAGTTCTTTGGTAGTATTTTATTATATGTAAAGTTATTTTTTTCCCTTTCTCACGTTTTAGGCTAAAACTAAAAAAAAAAAAACGAATCTCAGGATTTCCAGCAGCATTATAACATGATAGGTCGCTTCTTTGAAAAAAAGACTAATTTTTAGGTTTCGGTTTTTTGGGTTCGATTTTATGCATTCACGAACCACAAAAGTGCAATTTGCGTGACCGACTGGTTTAAGTTGATATTTTGACTATTTATTTCGCCTGGTTCTTTGAAAAACAGAGGCATACCTGAGGTATTTAAGAGTTTTGTTAACAAAGAGAAAACTCTAACCACTTTTACGGTATATAGAAAATCAGTAACTCAATTACCACAGGATAGTTGTTCTGAGGAAGATATGTCAGTCGTTCGTCATTATTTTGTACCAGTCCCATGTAGCTCCTACCAAGTGTGTGTTTTCTTATAGCAAAGAGACACGAACCCATGATTTTAGCATTGTAAATCCATAGACTTGCCGCTGTTCCACAGGGGGACACCTACTACTAATTTGTATATACTTTAACAATGTAAACAAAAGTGCAAGCTAATATTCAGAGCTTTTAATATAGAACCATTTCGTTACTTTCAATTATTATACGATACAAAGGCCTGGCATGGCCAGGTGGGTTAAACGTTCGACTCGTAATCGGAGAGTCGCGGGTTCGAATCCCGTTGTACCAAACATGCTCACCCTTTCAGCCGTGTGGGCGTTATAATGTGACGGTCAATCCTACTGTTCGTTGGTGAAAGAGTAGCTCAAGAGTTGTCGGTGGGTGGTGATAACTTGCTGCCTTCCCTCTAATCTTACACTGCTAAATTAGGGACGGCTAGCGCAGATAGCCCTCGTGTAGCTTTGCGCGAATTTCAAAAAAACAGACAAACAAATAATATGCTACAAATGGCTACAGCGTGTGATTTGAAAGTCCCATGTAAGTAAAAAATTATGTTTTTGGTGTCCAGTGACTTATCTAAACTATATATTTTGTTTAGTTTATATATATATAGTGTTCTTACGTTGAACAGAGAAATGTTAAAATGTTATAAGAAAATGTCGTTGGTTATAATGTATAAAACACAATGAATCATGTTCTTGTAGTTTTTAAGTGGAAATGTGAACCATGATATATATCCACTCTGTTAATGTGTTTCTCGTTTTCGTTTTTCTGTCGCAAAGTAACATAGTAGGTTTGTTTGCGCTTTGTCCATCGTGGGGAATCGAGCCCCGAACGTAAATGTTCTTGTAAATACTGCTGACCCACTGAGAAACTAACTTTCTTGCTTTTAACACTGAAATTAAACATGTTTGTATTTGTTATGTATCTTGTACAATGTTAAATAGCCGTTAAAACATAATTTACTAATGTTGTGTATACACATAATGCACTGTTGACGAGGTGGTGACAGATATTTTTACTGTTACTTCTTGACCAATAATAAAATTTTGAGCTTCGAGATTACTTCGTTATTCTATTTAACAGAATTGACGTAATGAAGTGATCGCACGTGCTCGCTAAAGTCAACAGCTCAATCCTTTTTTCATCGAAAGGTAGATTAAATTTCGATTTCTGTATTCTATTTTCGAGTGTACAGTCAGAATAGATTATTAATATTACTTCTGTAAAGTTTTTGTATTTCTTAGATATTTAATTTTTATGATAAAATCCTTCTGACTGCATACTTGGCGCCTTATTTCCTGATAACCAAGTTTTTTTTGTCGAAACTTAAGTAAGTTTAAGCGATATAAGATAGATTTCTGTTAGTTCAATACGTTCGCGTTCCATTTCGTACAAGAGATCATGGTTGTTTTATGAAATTGAACTGCAATTTCATTACGAGCATGTGATCACCTTGTGTTCAGTTTACAACACTTCACTAATGCACAAAATACGTCACAGATAGCTGACGAACCAGTAAGCAACATCAAAACTTTGGGCATAATGTTAAAGAATACGTGAACGTAATAACTCTAACAGTTTATATATCATTTCATGTATATAGTTTTCAACAGACAGAAATACAGAGATAGTGTACAAAGCAAACAAACATTTTTGATTTGTCTAGTAATCAAAGTTTCATTCAAATATTTATTCATTTAAAATTAAATTCTTTATTTGTCATATTTGAATATTACAAAAATATCCATAACAACAAAAGTGCCTACTGTGTGAATAGATTACAGTAACGGCTATGTCTCCGTTTTACGGTTTCTGACATAGCATATTGTACTAATATATGTTAGTTACATAGTTACTTGTTAGCTGTCACCTATATTGGTTGCTTTCCTTGACCAGAGGCCATTAACAACAATGCACGTGTCTTGATCATGGTTCTCAATTTTTCGCTATAATTTTCGCGAGTTTTATGAAAACTGTTTTGGAAGAATACGTACATACTATACAGATAAACTTAAGTGTTAATATTGTCTGAATTATTCTTTATTAACCAATCATCAGTGTGTGTTTGTGTTTAACCTTCTATAAAGTTTCTCAACTAAAAACTTTGACGTTAAAAAAAGTGTCTGGCAGTTATCTGAAGGTTAAACGTGTTTTGTAACGTGTTCATTGGAAGTAAGGTTAAAGAACCTTGGTAGAAATCTAAGTAAAAAGAATGTTTAAACATTTTGTATAAAAATAAACGTTACACATTTGTCTAAGTTACGTGTGTAGTGTGTTGTTAAATGATTTCCAAAATTATGAACAATGTTAAATGTTTTCAAAATTATAAAACTAACAAACCTATTATATATTTGTCAGAAATAATGTAAGGATAATATACATTGTTGCCCATCAAAAGTGATATTAACATGCATAATGTACCTCCATAATTACATTATGCAGGAGTGTTGTAATAAAACCACACTTTATATTTAAGAATAACTGCATTAATAATACGAAAGAAAATTATACATTCTCCTAAAGAGCTATTGATTAATAAACAGAAGAGAAGGTTCATATATTCAACTGTTTAAAACTGAAAATATTTCCAACTCAACAAATCAACTGCGTGATTTAACCTTAGATTCTTTTGTTCCGTCTTATCAGATATTTCTAACTCTTCACATTGTGTTAGTTAGAAAATAATAACGTTAGATTACTACTAGACTCCTACTATACGTTACAATGTAGATTTATTATTTTCTTTAAATCTTTAAAGTAAAACCTTAAAATATAACGTGCAAAAAAGCAGAGACAAATTTGAATAAATTATAATGTTGATTAGTTAATTATTAATAATTAAAATAAACGAAAGTTAAGTCAAATAAGAGTTGGAAACTCTGTATTTTTGTTTTTCATAGCAGGTTAATTTTACTTTTAGACTAAACTTAGATGTCATGTAGATAAACGGTAAAGCAGGTGTATATATTAATGAATACAGTTGGACTCGTAACTGAAGTATTTTATTACAACTCTAATGTTCAGTTGAATCTTGTTCACGTATTGAAACACACATTTCAATTATTTGTTTTTTCTAAACTAATTTATCTCACACGAAACAAATTCAACATTACTCAGTTCTGATACCTCAAGAAGAGATACATTAAAAACAAATATGACGAGCAAGAGGTGTGTCAGAAAATACATATAAAACTAACACGAACTAAATGACAAAACAAATATGACGAACAAGAGGTGTGTCAGAAAATATATACAAAACTAACACGAACTAAATGACAAAACAAATATGACGAACAAGAGGTGTGTCAGGAAATACATATAAAACTAACACGAACTAAATGACAAAACAAATATAACGAACAAGAGGTGTGTCAGGAAATACATATAAAACTAACACGAACTAAATGACAAAACAAATATGACTAACAAGAGGTGTGTCAGGAAATACATATAAAACTAACACGAACTAAATGACAAAACAAATATGACTAACAAGAGGTGTGTCAGGAAATACATATAAAACTAACACGAACTAAATGACAAAACAAATATGACGAACAAGAGGTGTGTCAGGAAATACATATAAAACTAACACGAACTAAATGACAAAACAAATATGACGAACAAGAGGTGTGTCAGAAAATATATACAAAACTAACACGAACTAAATGACAAAACAAATATGACGAACAAGAGGTGTGTCAGGAAATACATATAAAACTAACACGAACTAAATGACAAAACAAATATGACGAACAAGAGGTGTGTCAGGAAATACATATAAAACTAACACGAACTAAATGACAAAACAAATATGACGAACAAGAGGTGTGTCAGGAAATACATATAAAACTAACACGAACTAAATGACAAAACAAATATGACGAACAAGAGGTGTGTCAGGAAATACATATAAAACTAACACGAACTAAATGACAAAACAAATATGACGAACAAGAGGTGTGTCAGAAAATATATACAAAACTAACACGAACTAAATGACAAAACAAATATGACGAACAAGAGGTGTGTCAGGAAATACATATAAAACTAACACGAACTAAATGACAAAAAACAAATATGACGAACAAGAGGTGTGTCAGGAAATACATATAAAACTAACACGAACTAAATGACAAAACAAATATGACGAACAAGAGGTGTGTCAGGAAATACATATAAAACTAACACGAACTAAATGACAAAACAAATATGACGAACAAGAGGTGTGTCAGGAAATACATATAAAACTAACACGAACTAAATGACAAAAACTAGTCAAATATTTGTTTTATGTGAAACAAGTAACTATATCAGACAAACTGCATAACCATAACAGTTTATAAGTTTAAAAGCATGAAATGCATCAGGTTTCTGAGCTGACGAATCCTGTACAAATTTTTGTCGACATAAACGTAAAGACGTCAGTAGACGTATAGATATTATACCAGGATTTTATATCGACGTAGACAAAAAGAAAAAATGAGCGTCTAGGTTTATGAGACAGAAAGTTTTGTGGACGTAGAGATAAAGAAAACAGTAAATGTCGAGGTGTTGGGACTAAAATATAAACATAAAGAAAACAGTGAATGTCAAGGTGTTGGGACTAGAATATAAACATAAAGAAAACAGTGAATGTCAAGATGTCGGGACTAGAATATAAACATAAAGAAAACAGTGAATGTCAAGGTGTTGGGACTAGAATATAAACATAAAAAAAACAGTGAATGTCGAGGTGTTGGGACTAGAATATAAACATAAAGAAAACAGTGAATGTCCAGGTGTTGAGACTAGAATATAAACATAAAGAAAACAGTGAATGTCGAGGTGTTGGGACTAAAATATAAACATAAAAGAAAACAGTGAATGTCAAGGTGTTGGGACTAGAATATAAACATAAAAGAAAACAGTGAATGTCGAGGTGTTGGGACTAAAATATAAACATAAAGAAAAACAGTGAATGTCGAGGTGTTGGGACTAAAATATAAACATAAAAAAAACAGTGAATGTCGAGGTGTTGGGACTAGAATATAAACATAAAGAAAACAGTGAATGTCAAGGTGTTGGGACTAGAATATAAACATAAAGAAAACAGTGAATGTCGAGGTGTTGGGACTAAAATATAAACATAAAGAAAACAGTGAATGTCAAGGTGTTGGGACTAGAATATAAACATAAAGAAAACAGTGAATGTCGAGGTGTTGGGACTAAAATATAAACATAAAGAAAACAGTGAATGTCGAGGTGTTGGGACTAAAATATAAACATAAAGAAAACAGTGAATGTCAAGGTGTTGGGACTAGAATATAAACATAAAGAAAACAGTGAATGTCAAGGTGTTAAGACTAGAATATAAACATAAAGAAAACAGTGAATGTCGAGGTGTTGGGACTAAAATATAAACATAAAGAGAACAGTGAATGTCGAGATGTTGGGACTAGAATATAAACATAAAGAAAACAGTGAATGTCAAGGTGTTGGGACTAAAATATAAACATAAAGAAAACAGTAAATGTCGAGATGTTGGGACTAGAATATAAACATAAAGAAAACAGTGAATGTCGAGGTGTTGGGACTAGAATATAAACATAAAGAAAACAGTGAATGTCGAGGTGTTGGGACTAGAATATAAACATAAAGAAAACAGTGAATGTCGAGGTGTTGGGACTAAAATATAAACATAAAGAAAACAGTAAATGTCGAGATGTTGGGACTAGAATATAAACATAAAGAAAACAGTGAATGTCAAGGTGTTGGGACTAAAATATAAACATAAAGAAAACAGTAAATGTCGAGATGTTGGGACTAGAATATAAACATAAAGAAAACAGTGAATGTCAAGGTGTTGGGACTAGAATATAAACATAAAGAAAACAGTGAATGTCGAGGTGTTGGGACTAAAATATAAACATAAAGAAAACAGTAAATGTCGAGGTGTTGGGACTAAAATATAAACACACAAGAAACAGTAAATGTCGAGATGTTGGGACTAGAATATAAACATAAAGAAAACAGTGAATGTCAAGGTGTTGGGACTAAAATATAAACATAAAAGAAAACAGTAAATGTCGAGATGTTGGGACTAGAATATAAACATAAAGAAAACAGTGAATGTCAAGGTGTTGGGACTAGAATATAAACATAAAGAAAACAGTGAATGTCGAGGTGTTGGGACTAAAATATAAACATAAAGAAAACAGTGAATGTCAAGGTGTTGGGACTAGAATATAAACATAAAGAAAACAGTGAATGTCGAGGTGTTGGGACTAGAATATAAACATAAAGAAAACAGTGAATGTCAAGGTGTTGGGACTAGAATATAAACATAAAAGAAAACAGTGAATGTCGAGGTGTTGGGACTAGAATATAAACATAAAGAAAACAGTGAATGTCAAGGTGTTGGGACTAGAATATAAACATAAAAGAAAACAGTGAATGTCAAGGTGTTGGGACTAGAATATAAACATAAAAGAAAACAGTGAATGTCAAGGTGTTGGGACTAGAATATAAACACAAGAAAACAGTGTGAATGTCAAGGTGTTGGGACTAGAATATAAACATAAAAGAAAACAGTAAATGTCGAGGTGTTGGGACTAAAATATAAACACAAAAGAAAACAGTGAATGTCAAGGTGTTGGGACTAGAATATAAACACAAAAGAAAACAGTGAATGTCGAGGTGTTGGGACTAGAATATAAACATAAAAAAAACAGTGAATGTCAAGGTGTTGGGACTAGAATATAAACATAAAAGAAAACAGTGAATGTCGAGGTGTTGGGACTAGAATATAAACATAAAAACAGTGAATGTCAAGGTGTTGGGACTAGAATATAAACATAAAGAAAACAGTGAATGTCAAGGTGTTGGGACTAGAATATAAACATAAAGAGGATATGTTGGGAGAAATATATATATCATAAAGATATATAGAAAAGAAAACATAACTAAAAAACATGAATTCAAGGTGTTGCCTAGAAGTGTCTGCTATATATATATAAAAAGAAGTAACAATGTTCAGTGTTGGGAC